>NC_139512.1:197200704-197390704 GCF_947247035.1 Vipera ursinii
TTCTTTCTTTCATCAATGTAGATAGGGAATTTTTATTTCAGTAACTCAATAATCTGAGATAATTAGCTAATTTTAAAACTTCTGAAACTCTTAAACTCTTTAAAACGTTTGAAACTCCTAGGCTTACATTTCACCCAACTGTAACATTAATTCCTCCGCTTAAAAGCTTAAAAGTTTGCTTAAATGATATGATAGCAAAATACTTCGAAGTGCAAACATAGACAATAGCTTAGACAAGCATGTAAGATATATTTATAAGAAAGATCACTCCAGGGTCAACAAAGACATGGGACAATAAAGGGTCTTGTGGCATCCTTTGATCAAATGAAATGTATTCCAGTTTCGGATATATTTTTATAGATTACAGCCCACTAGTCCACAACCACTTATTTTTGAAGATGTCACAAAATTCATGGCTCTTTTTACTTCCCTCCAGAAATTAACATTATTCCTCTAACAACTTTCCAGATAAGAAAAGGGGATCAGTTGGGAAAAGCCATGGCAAAGATTATGATAAAAAGATTACAGCAAGGCATAACAAGTAGTAGGATTGCTTACTTGGAACCATTTTCTCTCTTCTTCATTCACTCTCACAGCAATAGAAATTCGTTTAATATGAATAGGCCAATGAGTTGAGACATCAAAACTGTTACAGGGAAACCTTGACTGACAACTGCTTGTTTAGTAACCATTCAAAGTTAAAATGACACTGAAAAAAGTGTCTTATGACTGGTCCTGGTACTTACAACCATTGCAGCATAGTCATGTGATCAAAAATCCAAGCCCGTGGCAACTAGCATGTGTTTACAATGGTTGCATTATCCTGGGGTCATTTGATCACCATTTGAGACCTTCCCAGCCATTTCTGACAAGCAAAGTCAATGGGAGAAAGATGGCTTTGCTTAACAATTTATGATTCACTTAACAACTTAACAAGTGATTTGCTTAGCAACCATGGCCAAAAAAAAAAGCAGCTTGTAAAATTGGTCCCAACTCATTTTATGACCACCTTGCTTAGCAATGGAAATTCTAATACCGATTGTGGTAATACATTGAGGACTACTTGTATTCAACAACATCTGAAAGGTTACTGTTTGCCCCTCGTGTTATAAGATTTTGCCCCAGTAAGCAAATTATACTCAGGCATATGTAGGTCTCTGTGAGAACAGCCCTTAGGTCCTTTTGGATGTTGTGATAAAGATATAGTGTTTGAGGAGGAAGAAATCACACAGATCAGCACATCATGCAGGTGAACCATTATTATATGAACTAAATTTGATTCGGCCCTTCTAAACATATGCTGCATGCATATAGCTCACTAGACCTAGAGCGACTATTACAAATAATCAGAGATACTACATTGGTAAAAATATCCATTCGTAAACATCTTAGTGCGAGGTGTGGTTTTTTTAAAAAAATATGTACAAGTAGTCCTTGAATCATGGCATTGAAAATTATAATGGCACTGAAAAAAGTGACTTATGATAGGTCCTCTCACTTATGACTGTTGCAGCATCCCTGTGCACAATGATCAAAATTTGAGCACTTGGCAACCAGTATTTATGACGGTTGCCGTTTCTTGGGGTCATTTGATCACCTTTTGCAATCTTTCCAGTGGGCTTTCAACAAGCAACATCAATGGGGAAAGCCAGATTCACTTAATTATTTGATTCACTTAATGACTGTGGCAAAAAAAATCATAAAATTGGGTGCAATTCACTTAACATCTACATAGTTTAGCAATGGAAGCTCCGATCTTAATCATGGTATGTGGATGTGGTTCTTGCATTGGCAGATAATTTGTTACCATTTTTAAAGGGAATAGCACTAATTGGTCTGTAGCTATCGGATTCCTCTGAAGCTGCCATAAGGGATTTAAGTGAAATGTAGAAGTTACAAAACTTGACTGGATAGCCATAAAAATGTTTTGGACTTATCAAATGCTCACTAAAACCTATCAGTACAATTTAAAAAGCCTGCACCTTGAGGGAAATCTGACTTGTGAGATATCTTTCCTTGTAAGTTTATCACTGCTTCTTGACTGAAACCAGGCTTGAAAAAATACATCGAGGAATCACTTTATTTTGTGACATTTCTGCTTTCGAGGCTGGTCAGACCTGGGAAGCAGAGAGATTTTATACAGATTCTTAAAATTTCTAAGAAAGTATTTTCCCTAAGAAAGTAAGTTTCACAAAAGCCTGGTTTCCCAAATCTCCTGGCAAGATGTTTACACCCACGGATGTCTGTTACAAAGAATGCTTTCCATAGTTAAATCCTACTTTGTCCTCTGAAACTCAATGGCTGTTCCTCTGGAAAAGAGTGTTGTTCTCATTTTAGCCAGGCCAGGGGACATAAAATCCCAAGTCATAAATCCACATGTTATCCCAAGCTGCTGGATTTTCCATCTGCAACTTTGGAAAACAGAGAGTAAAAAAGATTTACACTACTTCATATAGCTATAATCTTCACCCCTTTGATTCCATACCTGAAGGGCATCTTCACATAACTGATTTGGAAACAGATATTTTGAAAGCATTCTATCCCTAATCCTAAACTTTACACTTTCTCATGTCATAAAACCTTTCTGGAAGATTGTGTCACAGCATTTCTTGCAGACAATGTGCGTGTGATCCCATATAGTACTATTTTGCTAGTATGATGTAATGGTTCAGAATATGAGACACTTAGGTTCAAATTCACTCAAACCATGGAATCTTACATGTTATCTCTTAATCCAGTCTAGTCCATGAAATTGTTGTAAAGGGAACAATTAGAGGAAGGAGCATTGCACGAGCTTCCTTGAGCTCCTGGAAGAAATCTCACCAATAAATAAGTAATAAAACTAACACAAACTGTACTTACGTATAGCACAATCTGTGCAGCCATATTGCACACTTTTTTAATGCATGACTATATCTTCTTGGATATATGAATGCACACTGTCTGAAAAGGCGCATGTAAACTGATGGATAATAAAGCTAAGCAAATCCTTCAAAACAGATGTTTTGCAATGTGCAGAAATATGAAGAAACCATTTGTCTTCAATTCATTAAAACAGTCATGTCTTATTCCAGGGTTATGCAACTGCCTAGGAAGCTGCTTTCAGGTTGTTTGTGTATGCGTTTATATGGATGTCCTCTCCTTTTGCTTCTTCTCTGTGTCCTGAATAAAAATGTTCTGGTAGCTATACTCCAAGAAATTTCAAAAGCAAGTTTGCAATGTAATGCTGACAAACTGGAATTAATTAGCAAAAGTTGAAGTTATTTTTGCCAGGTATATCCACCATCAATGGGCTGTACTGACTCTTTTCTAAGATATCTGTGGACATTCACATCAACTGTATAGAATATATATCCTTATAATAATGAGAGATCATCTTCTGTTTTCACTAGTTTATATCAATGCAGAAAGGTCCATATCTACCATGGTTTTGCCTCCAATTTCATTGAAGTATTCACAACTTGCATTTGATAAGATGAATTCTGATCTACAAAATATTATGCTACAATAAATATTCAGTCTCTTAGGTGTAATAAGATTGGATTACTGCTGTATCCTTGTTCAGACTCTGTTACTGACTTAAAGTCTGCTATGATCCATATATAGGTCAAATTGGAGGACATTGAACAAAATTAGCCTACCATTGATAAGAGCAGAAATCTCTTTACACAGTCCTTTGACATTTTCTTCCAGGGTGGACAACCTCTGTGACAATAGGAATACCGGTAATCAAAATGGATGAAAATGGCAAGGATAAGCCACTGGTGGAAGAAGAAGAAATATTTTACATTGCTTTGTTCTGAGAAAAGTATACCTACTGCTAAAGGGTCAGTCATGGTTATACTCAAATGGAAGTGCCCCATTATGCGTACCTCTGATCTTATTAAAAAAATAGCTTTTCATTGGGTACAATAGATATTGTAGAAATGAAGAACTCTGCTTTCCAAGATGGTCAAGATTTTTATTTTTTATTAAATCACAACAGGCAGATTGCCACTATTACAATCATCATCTATTATCCTACTTTTAGGAAAGAGCTGAATATCTTCTTAAGCTGGATAAATTCCAGACAGCCCAAATATGTCAGACTTACCATAAATGTAATAGTAGAAGAGGAAGGAATGATTCAATGTGTGTATAATATATATGTGAGTATGTGGAGCAGATGGGCATATTTCCAGACATTCCACGGAGAAGAACGAAGAAAGGGAGGGTTTGAGGATCCAAACTGGGACCTTCTTTGCTTCAGCTCTTTGAATAAATGGTTACTGTACCCGTGGGTTCGGAATCAGCCATTAGTTTTTATGACCAATTACTTAATATAGGGTTCATACCCCTTGCTGCTATTCAACCTAGGATTTTCCTATCACCTTCTCAACCTCTGAGTAATTGAGATACATTTTGTTTATGTACAGATGAAGTATTTTACTGAAGAAAAAATAGTTTGCACAATTGTAATTTTTGTTTTTCTTAGTGCATTGGACCCACTCACTCATATGTACCAGCTGGTGTGTTTGCCTTTTCTCCGACAAGATCCTTTTTTTTTATTTACCAAAAGCACAACATGGGGGGTGAGCCTGAGAGAATTCTTCTCGAGCTGGGACTGATGTTCTCTCAACTGAAATTCATAAGCTCCCTCCATGTGTGTTTTCTCTGTGCTTCACCAAACATTGTAGATGCTGTCATTTCAGTGGGCTTTAAATATGAAATATCTAATTTTACTACTGAATGCTGCTCATAAGTAACATTGCTTATTGTTTGCAGCTAATGTGTTTTTGCTTTCTTTAACAATTGACTGTTTCTTGTTACTGTTGTTTGTTTTTCTTTCATTATTATTTTAATATACTTTTTAAACCTCTTGTTTATTTTTAAAAAACAACCCCATGGAGGCACATAGTTAATTAAAAAGGCTGCAAAATGCAATTTAAAATAATTTAATTATATTAGCTAATTCATTCATTGTACAATGAACGTTAATATTTTCTAATATTTGGAAGGTTAAAGATTCTGAAAAGTTGCTTGTAAATTAATGTTTAAATTTAAGATAATATGATGCCAAACAGATAGTGATAATGCTGCTTAACCAAAAGCTTGAGCAAAGAGAGGTAATCTGGGTAATCTTGAAAGCTGAAAAAAATGTACAATCCATCATCATTATTATCAGAGTTGGAAGAGATGTTGGAGGTCTTCTAGTCCAGCCCCCTGCTCAAGCAGGAGATCCTATACCATTTCAGACAAATGGATGTCCAGACTCTTCTTCAAAGTCTCCAGTGATGGAGCACCCACAACTTCTGGAGGCAAGCCATTCCACTGATTGATTGTTCTCACTCTCAGGAAATTTCTCCTTAATTCTAGGTTGCTTCTCTCCTTGGTTAGTTTCCATCCATTGCTTTTTGTCTTGCCCTCAGGTGCTTTGGAAAATAAGTTGGCCCCCTCTTCTTCGTGGTAGCTCCTCAAATATTGAAACATTGCTATCATGTCACTCATAGTCCTTCTTTTCACTAGATTAGACATACCCAATTCTTTTATTTGCTTTAGCCTCCAGGCCCTTAATCATCTTTGTTGGTTTTCCCTCCACTCTTTCCAGAGTCTCAAAATCGTTACTGAACCATTACTGAATAGGGAAGAAATTCTACAGCAGGGATGCTTATACAGAAAATGTCCACTTTTTGGTCATTACATTAGATATTTTGTTTATTCAGGATATCCAGTGCATTTTGGATACTTTTAATAAAATATTAAGACATTAAAAGTAGATGATGACAATAATGCTGATGCTTTTTGGTTTCAATGAAAGAATGGCTCTTGTTTTAAAAATAAGGGATTGCTAGAATTAAAAGAACACAACCTAGGTTTAAGTGACATTGTTTTTTATGGTATGATAAATGTAGACTTCAACAATCATTATATTAGGAAGATTATATTATGAATATGAAACAGATATAAACCCACACTATGCCCCAAAACATTTTAGTTAAAAGCGTTTTATAGAATAGAAATGGGTAAGAAAAATGGTTAACGTAGCAAGACTTGCTAATACAGGAAAATGGAGAATTGCCTGCAGAAGGATTTATTTTTCACTGTTTTTATATGCACAATTCAAGGAGAGGTTTAATATGGATAGAAAGAAACTAGGTGTAGAACAACATAATAGAATTTAAAAAGGAATTATATTTAAATGATGATCATGTAGTTGCTAAAGTGTGTAAATTACTGTTGAGATTTGAAATTATAATAACAGAATAACAGAGTTGGAAGGCACCTTGGAGGTCATCTAGCCCAACCACCCGCCCGAGCAGGAAATTTTATGGCTATCCAGTCTCTTTTTGAAAACCTCCAGTGATGGAGCACTCACAACTTAAAGAAGAACAAGTTAAAGAGTGCATGGATAAAATGCACAAAGAATTTTGGTTTTTTTTTTAATTCCATTTATATCCCGCCCTTCTCCGAAGACTCAGGGTGGCTTACAAGCTTAGCAGTAGCCTTCATTCTATGTATATGCCTGCTTATTAGGGCTTTCACACACACACACCCCAAGCGGCATTATTACAAAGTCAGCTTAATTGCCCCCAACAATCTGGGTCCTCATTTTACCTACCTCGGAAGGATGGAAGGCTGAGTCAACCTTGAGCCTGGTGGGATGCGAACCTGCACTAATTGCAGGCAGCTGGTGTTACTTAAGGAGGCATTAGCCCACTGCTCCACCAAGGCTCACCAAGGCTCCACCAAGGTTATAATGCAAAGTTGGATCAATGAGACAGAACATGGTTAAAATGACTAAAATTGACATAATCATACAATTTAAAAGAGATATTTTATAAAATGATATACAAAATGGAAAAGTGCAGAAATACAGTGGAGGAGTAAATTGTGAAGCTAGCAGAACTTGCCGAAATGGCCAGACTAATGTGTTTGATTAGAGAAGGAACAATAACTACTTTTATAAAAGATGGCAAACCTTTATGGACTTTTTGCTGCAAAAAGGCTTCTTTATGGGAGGAAGAGAATCATGATAGTATATTTGTGATGCTATTAGCTAATGCTAATAATTGTGTTATCGATATAAGTGCCAGATACTTTTCCTTTTCTCTTTTCTCTTTCTTTTCTTTTTACTTTTATTGCTTTTTACTTTTATCTTTTCATTTTTTGTTTTTCTAATTCTTTATGTTTCTATAGTTTTAATTCTGTAAAAAAATCTAAAATAAAAGTTATACACATAAACATACACAGAGCAATGCTGATGTTTTGATCTACGATCTTAACAGAAATTCTGTACTTAGACTTTAACCAGCAGTAGCTTAATGTTGTTAACTTTGATTAGTAAGATTTTCCCAAGCTTCCCAGATAGATATTTATTTTTGTCTTATCTTTGCTACCTGAGAATTTTTACATGAACATTATTTTTTATCAAAACTTTCCATGCACAAGTTTTCTGTAACAAAGTTTGCATTTCATCAAATGCATCATATGCTCCTAGAGCAGCACACACACATAAAAACAACCCTGCACAGATGTCTGTCTGTCTAGTAACACTGAAAGTTTATGGAAGAATTGCACTAAGGTGAATAACTTACAATGTCAAGGTTGCATGCAATCTCAGAACATAATATTCCGAGCTTCCCAAATCCCTCCATTTTATCAACTTTCAGTATAATGGATTGAAGAAAATTAGAGATGTAATTTCCGTTCATTTTGAGGTAATCTCCCTCTCTTCAATATTCTTAATATATTAGGATTAAAAATGCGGCTTCTACCCACCTCCCCACACAACTGTCTTCTCAGGCTTGGTGGGAAAAGGGATCAATTACTGCCAGTTGTTAGGATATAACCTACTCCATTCTGCATTCGTTCATTCTCTCTAATAATCTTATACACCATCCCATTTAATCCCCAAAGATTCTCCATTTAGATAGCAGGTATAATATAACCTTATTAGACTTTTCCAGAGTAGAAAAAACAACCCTTTGGGCAGTATAATTGTGATTTTGATTGGTAGCTTATGTTGTGGAGCAGCTGAGGAGAGGTTGGCTTGTGTTAGGGATTACTGAGACTTTCTGTCTTCCTTTAGATGCTGCTGTCTTGTTTTATGAGAAGAGAGAAAATAAGTGAGAGCAAGAAGAGAACAAATAGGAGTCAGGACAATATGCAGCACTGGAAACAATAGGCTTTCAGAGTATTAGTATCTTCAATGGTCATATTGTGAAAGTAGAAAATGTAGCTAAGTTGACTATAGGTGTTGAGTATGGTGAAACCTATTTTGAAGGTTTCATTAGAGACTCAGATTTGGGCTTCATTCAGACAATGCAAAAGGGACGCGGTGGCTCAGTGGGTTAGGACGCTGAGCTTGTCGATCAGAAGGTTGGCAGTTTGGCGGGTCGAATCCCAAGTGCTGCGTAGCAGAGTGAGCGCCTGTTACTCATCCCAGCTTCTGCCAACCTAGCAGTTCGAAAGCACGTAAAAATGCAAGTAGAAAAATAGGGACCACTACGGTGGGAAGGTAACAGCGTTCTGTGTGTCTTTGGCATCTAGTCATGCCGGCCACATGACCACGGAGACGTCCTTGGACAAGCGCTGGCTCTTCAGCTTTGAAACGGAGATGAGCACCGGCCCCTAGAGTCGGAAATGACTAGCACGCATGTGCGGGGGAACCTTTACCTTTACCTTTACAGACAATGCAATGAAAAATTAGAAGTGGCAATTAGGGGGCCTATTACTTTTCAAATAATCTCAGCATGGTGTTGAAGTATGGACAAAGTGGACCGTGTCCATGCATGCATTTTTAAACTTTCAGATGAAAACCTGATGTGAAATTTTAAACTCTTGAAGTAAGAAAAATCATTGTGGAAAATTGGTACACTTGAGAAAGTCTACAGATGCTTCTTGTACAGATAATGCATTGAAAACATCTTTAAACATAAAATGGGATCAGGATTTCTTCACTAAACCAGTTCACCCAAGGGTTACTTTAAAAATTACTCTTTCTCTTATTAATAGCATCCACCATAGAGTTGTTTTGATCCTTTTATTACACAGTACTAATTAAAAATGCCTGGCAAAAGCTAGTATTGAGCTAATGAAAGACTAATAAAATGAATTTCCAAATAATATAGTTCTGTAATCAATTATCAATTTTTTCCTTCCTTTTTCTTAAAAGGCACATTCATTCAAAAGACTAGGATGGAGTCATCTGGCTATAAGCAAGCTGAATCTCTAAATGTTAATCAGACCCAGATTTATCACTACTATAGTAAAGGGTTTAATGAGGTGCAAATCTAATACAAAGCATCACTCTGGGCAGGTCTGTAGATTGAACGATTTGTTATTCTAAAACCAGCATCTGTAATATATAAAATTCCTGTGACTTCCCATATGCCAGTTTCTGAAGGATATTCTGGAAGATGGAAATGAAACTTGGGTACGTAGTATAAATCTGGTGAAGATTTGTCTACGCTTACATGCGGTTCTCTATGGACAGCTTTGACTAGTCCTGAAATTAAATTATAATTACTTTTGTTAAATATATTCTTAAAACAGTTGCTGATCAAAAGTTCAGTTCAATTCTGTTTAGATTTGTTTAATGTATGTACATATGTATGCATACATGTATGTATGTATGTATTTAATTTTTATAGTTGTTCATCTCAATCAATGACTGGGTGGTTTACAATTCCAAAAGTATAAAAACAATTGAAAAGCATTTTAAAAACAATAAAAATATCCAAAATAAATATGCACAGCAGCCAAGATATTTAGCCAGTTAACAGTAAAGCTGAGAAATGGGGCCCTTAACACATTCAGCATCCCAGGGTCTGGAACACACCCAGGTTTTTAAAGCCTTATGAAAAGGCAACAGATTTGTGACGATTCTAATCTCCAAGGGGTCCTGGAGAAAAAGTCCATCTTCTAATCCCCGGCGCTAACTTTCCTTGGTTGGCAGGTTCTGCAGCATGCCCAATCTGCTGGATCAAATGCTTTTTAGGCTTTTAAGCTGATATTTATATACTTCTATTTACTAAAAAAAACCCTGTCTTTTTGCCTTTTAACCAATTTTATGTGTTGATTGATCCACGAGAGTACTGAGGCATTGGTGCAGCAGTTAAAGGTACTGGATCAGAAACTGGGAGACAGTGAATTCTAGTCCTATTGTAGTCATGAAATGCTTCGAAAGATTGGTTCTCCAACATCTTGGGACATGCCTCCCACTGGACTTTGATAAGCATCAATTTGCCTACAGGGGAAATAGGTCGACAGACGATGCCATAGCTACTGCTTTACACTCTGTAGCAAGTCATCTCGAGAAGCCTGGAAGTTACGTCAGGATGCTTTTTGTTGACTACAGCTCGGCTTTCAACACCATTTTGCCAAGCATTCTCATCGAGAAGCTGACTGACTTGAAATTCTCCCCTGCCATCTGCGATTGGATTCAAGACTTTCTTAGGGATCGGTTACAAACAGTGAGGGTCGGCTCTGCTTTGTCCACCCCCATGAAGCTTTGCACTGGCACGCCACAGGGCTGTGTGCTTAGCCCCTACCTGTGCTCTTTATACACTTATGATTGTGTATCATCTGACCCATCCACTGCGATAATCAAGTTCGCAGATGATACAACTGTGGTGGGTCTTATTACAGGTGGGGATGAGACAGCATATAGGGCGGAGGTACAAAAACTATCCATATGGTGTAGTAACAACAACTTGCACCTAAACATCGGCAAGACGAAAGAGATGGTGTTAGACTTCCAGAGAAAAAAGGAGGAACCTGCCCCACTTCACATCAGAGAGAACTGTGTAGAGAGAGTTTCCTCCTTTAAATTTCTGGGAGTCTACCTCTGTGAAGATCTGACCTGGAAAGTTAACACAACTCAGGTGGCTAGAAAGGCCCAACAGAGGCTTCACTTTCTTAGGGTCTTGTGGAAGAACATGGTAGAACAACAGCTAATGACCCTCTTTTACCGGTCTACTATAGAGAGCGTCCTCTCGTATGGTATTGTGGTTTGGTATGCTGGTCTGACAGCCGCGGATAGGAAAATATTACAGAGCGTAGTGAGCACAGCACAAGACATTGTGGGCTGTTCCCTGACACCACTGGATGACATCGCCAGGGCTCGTTGCCTTGGAAGAGTGAGGAAGATTCTTAGGGATGACTCACACCCTGGACGGTATCTCTTTACTCTCCTACCATCCGGTAGGAGATATAGGAATATAGCCAGCTGTACCAACAGGCTGAAAAATAGCTTTTATCCGTGGGCTGTTAGGCTTTTAAATGGGACATAATCTTATGCAGAATTGACTTGGGAGGCCTGTGTGTGGTGTAGTTGGTTCACATAGTGTGGTGGGATGGAGGGTTTGTTGTCACTGTGTGTTGGGGGGAGAGAGCACGGGGGGAGGCTCAGCTAATCTAAATGTACACATGTTGTACTTTGACAATAAAGGTTTATTATTATCAGCTGGATGACTTTTATCTCAGCTTTATATAGAAGACACCGCATTTATCCAAAATGTTCTTTAAAAAAATCTGCATGAACTTGTTCCTAAAGTTAGGAATGACTCAATGGGCCATTACAGCAACTACAGTGAACCTATCAATAAAGACTTTCCTTTCCTAAATGCATTAATATTTTTATACACTCTTATGAAGAGTGTGATCTTAAAGTAGTACAGTATATTTTAATACACAGATTAAAATGAATAACAATAAAAATAACTATGACATTAAAATATTTAAACTTAGACTCAAACAATAAGCTCTAAATGAAGAAATACATCAAACTGGTATCCCAATTAGTATCTCCAAATCACAGGGACAAGGACAGTCCAAGGGTAAAAAAAAGTTCATTTCAGGTAACTCCCAGATGACAATTTACCATTAGTGTACAATCAGCAAAGACTGCTCTGAAAGGCAGAATCCTTAGTGTTCTCTGAGCTTGATTGTTTGCTTGCAGATGTTTCATTACCCAACTAGGTAATATCATCAGTGTCCTTTTTATAGTTGGGCAATGAAATGCCTGCAAAACAAACAATCAAACTCAGAGAGCACCAAGATCTCCACAGTTCAATCGTGAGCCACAGGTAATTCACTTTTATCGGAACTACAGTGAAGATCTTAGTTGACCATCAGATCGATGATTCAGAAATGTTTGGTTTACTCAGGAAATATGAAAAGGATTACAGGGGAAGGCTTCATGGATTGTATTCTAATTGAAATGCCTTTCAGTCTCCATTTAGAAATCTACCTATGAAGTTTATTGTGAGTTTTATAACAGTGGTATCTTTTTTCAGGAATGTTGAGTTACTTTAATGAGCAGCAGAAAACTGCTTTGCTCACAGTATGTCTTGAACATTTCCATTTTATTTCTCAAGCATTCATAGTTCAAAGCTAATTTTTACACACACAGGTAACAGTGAATCACAATACACAAGTAAGATAACTGAATAGAATGTGTTCCCAGATCTGGAGAACCTGAAGACTTGTATTACTTTTTTGAAAATCCAGATGCAGAAACTCAGAAATGAATCCTAATAATTTGAATTTTTTTTAAAAAAAAGTCAAGTTAACAAGTAAGCATTGACATATCATGCCTCAAAGACTGTGGCTTTCAAAACATAAAATTGGAAAAGGAAGTGCAGGAAAATATCTCAAAGCAAGAGAATGTTTACAAATTAATGCTCAGCCATTTTTTCCTCACAACAATGTTTGACGTTTGACAATCTGAAGTCAGAAGCAGCATTTTGGTAATCTGAGAATGGTTACAAACTGTGGTAAAGTACAGAATACAAGTAGTCCTTGACTTACAACAGTTCATTTAGTCACTGTTCAAAGTTACAGTGGCGCTGAAATCTGTGACTTATGCCCACTTTTCATAATTATGATCTTTGCAGCAGTCCCATGAAAATTCAGATGATCAAAATTCAGATGCTTGGCAACTGGTTCAAATTTATGACCCTTATGCTGTGTCCCAGCATCATGTGATCACCTTTTGCGACCTTCTGACAAGCAAAGTCAATGGGGAAGCCAGATTCTCTTAACAACCAGGTTATTAACTTATCAACTGCAGTGATCCACTCAACAACTGTGGCAAAATAGTCGTAAAATGCAGCAATACTCACTTAAGAAATGTCTCACTTGAAACAGAAATTTTGGGCTCAACTGTGGTCATAATTGAGGACTACCTGTATATATTATAATTCCAGTAACAATGGTTGTATTAGCCTGTTTTCATTTTAAACAAGCACCAGTTTTCTTTAACATACAAGTCTTTTTTAATTATTATTTACCCCCTGAACTGACTTCATGATATTATTTTGTAAAAGGGAAATCAGAGTGTAATTTTGCCTGTCCTCACTGTGAAGTTTTTGCCAGTTTTTTTTAAAAAAAGTATTGTAGATAGAGTATGGAATGCACTAATATACAGCAGTTGCTACCATCAGGAACATACAGTAATTGCCCGGAATGTAAATTCATGAATCAGAAGCAGCGGGATTGGTATATCGCCAAAAGTAATAAAAAGAACATTTAAATCCTGTGTCATACCTTCACTTGAAATTCAGATAGTTGTCTTGAATATAAAAAACATGGGGAGGGGGCGCTAACTGGTTAATTTTAGAAATGATAATTTAGGGAAGCCAAAGTTTGATTTGGTCACATCTGGAGTCCCTTTTAGTAATAGTTTTACAATTTTACATATTATCTTGGCTTCATTATTGAAGTTTCAACTGAAGGAAAAACATTGTAAGATTACATAGTATTTGTCTCTTAAAATTTAGCGGATAATTGCAGAATTCTGGCAGCATGATCTTGATGTGTTTTAAGGAGAATTATTACATATGGAAAACTCTGGTTTGCATCCCTATTTTAAAACCTGTTCTATTCCCAGCATCTTGAATAGCCTTCTACAGTTCTTCAGAAAATTGACAGGTTTGTTCTATGGTGCCAAAGTCGTCTCACACCTCCAGTCTGAAGCCACATGATGAACATGTGAACATGCTGGGGAACATGATACGAGGAAGATCCTAAGGCTTTTGTTTTCACAGTGCAATAATCTTGCTGTAAATTTTATATTTTTTCTGTTGTTCTGATACAGTATTTGGATTGGGTCCAGCTTAATTTTCTCAGCACTGAATTAGTATCGTCAATTAAAAAAGACTGGTTTTTTTCTCACTAAAATATGTAATGGGAACTACTGTAAGTACAACTAACAGTTAGAACCCAGTCTTTCATTTGCATACCGTTTGCATTTTTTTTTCAGAATTATATTTGTAAAATATAATTTACTTTGGAACCCATACGTTTATGCATTTGGAATACTCAGAAATAACAAATTATTGTTGCATCGTTATAAAGGTAAAGGTAGAGGTTCCCCCGGACATGTGTGCTAGTCATTTCCAACTCTAGGGGCCGGTGCTCATCTCCATTTCAAAGTCGAAGAGCCAGCGCTTGTCTGAGGACGTCTCCGTGGTCATGTGGCCGGCATGACCAGACGCCAAAGGTGCACGGAACGCTGTTAACTTCCCACCGTAGTGGTCCCTATTTTTCTACTTGCATTTTTATGTGCTTTCGAACTGCTAGGTTGGCAGAAGCTGGGACAAGTAACAGGCGCTCACTCTGTTACGCGGCACTTGGGATTCGACCAGCCAAACTGCCAACCATCTGGTCAACAAGTTCAGCGCCAATTTTGCTATGCAATGACATGCAGTGCAGCACGAATTGTTTAACGATCAAAAATATTAAAAACCAACAAAATAGAACAAATACATGTTTTAAAATATACACATTAAGAGGAAATTCTTTCTCATTTCTAAGCCAAAGCAAGAAAGAAAATCAGGAACAATTACTTTCATCTCATTCTAGGGCTACTGTGTTCTAAATGAACATATTGAATGATACACTTCTGGTCTTGGACCTCTGCTGCAGATAATTGTTGCTTGGGACAGTTACTTAACCAATAACAGCTACTCTAAAAAAGAAAAAGAAAAAAGAACTTTTCCCTGTCAGGTTAAGGGGTTGTCAGTTAGCTCTTAGTTACTAATTGTTTATCCTCCATGTATAGTTTAAGCTTATTGTGTTTTGTAAGCACAGATTCAGCAGCATGCTCTTTTAGCATTTTTTTTTTGCTGGAGAATTAGTATCCAGCCATGTGAATGTTAAGATTTGCCACTCCTGATCTGAATTTCTCCTGTTGATTTGGGTTTATAAGTTCCAGAATTCCATGGCCACATTCTTTCAACAAACCTGGAAGGTACCAAGTTTAGAAAGGGATATCAGGAATTATTAGAGTATTCCTCCTGTGGAATTTAGCTAACAGTGTGACTCCGCTGGCTCTCTTTTTGTAGATCTTCCAACTGCTCCCACTATTGACTACCACGACATGTTGTGTCATGAGCGATAATGGCTCACTGGAAATGATTGATGGTAAATGTAGAGATAATGAGTTCTAGCTGTAATAATTATCTTAATATTTATCTCGGTATATTATCAGATATGAGTTCTAACCATCATAATTATCTTCTTAATATTTATCTCATTATATTATCACATAGATTGAAACCTGTATTTCTGGAAGATATAGAACTGAAAGAATCTCCCTGGCAGTTCTTGTGTATTATCAATTTTTGGTACGGTATGTCAAAATATTTACTTTTCATTCTTTTCCCTTTCTGAATAGCATATGGCTTCATTTACTGTCCTCAATTACTGAAGATAGGATATGGAAGACATTAGTTTTAACCATTGTTCTTGTTGCACAATAACCTAGTGATATGTACCACATGCTCTGCAATATGAAACTGCTTTCAAAGACCCATGGGGAACCAA
This sequence comes from Vipera ursinii, assembly GCF_947247035.1. Lineage (NCBI taxonomy): Eukaryota > Metazoa > Chordata > Lepidosauria > Squamata > Viperidae > Vipera > Vipera ursinii. Next base: position 197,216,515 of record NC_139512.1, read on the forward strand.
AGAGATGATAACGGGGGCCTTTTCTCTATTGTGGCCATTGGAATGATTGCTTTTATGGTAGCTTTAACACATGGAAGTACTAAGCTACCCTTATGAACATTTTACCGAGTTGGATTTTGTTTTTTAGAAAAGTGTTTCTAACTATTGAGTTGTTTCACTGAATTTGCAAGAATTGTTGCTTTTTTGTAGAGGACCAAGCCTACAAAAGTAGCAGATAAAATGCAGGGAATCCTTGTGTAAGAGGGCCTTTTCACAGCTCCGGAGTGATAAAATGTGTCCTCCAACTCTCTTCTATTGTTTGATAGGCCTTCTTTACCGGGGGGGAAAAAAGTAATTATTGAGGGTAAGAAATCTGCTGTATAATGAATGGATAAACCAGGAACTCCTGTACTCCCTCAGCAATGTGGATTTTTAGCTGGGAGAAAGCAGAAAATTTATCATTATTTGATTCCTCACTGATATTTGGATGGACAGTCTAACCTAGACTAGGAATGGATGAATAAGCTGCAAGATGGAGAAGGAAAGAACTGGAAGAAGAATCAAGAAGTTGGAACTCTTATAGGAACAATTTATAGTTTACACAACAAATTGGCAATGGTATTCAACACCTAAGGCTTTGCAGCACGGAACCTCTGGCAACAGAACATGAAAGAACTCTATTAATGAGGAATCATATATGCACATGTTTAGTTTTTACGGATTGTAGCCTCTCCCATCTAATAAGAAAGAGAGAAGGAGAGAGAGAGATAAAGAGAGGCAAGGGACTTGTCCAGGCAATCACCAAGAGTCAAGCTTAACTTGACGGCAAAGAAAGAAAAAAGAAAGAACGAAAGAAAGAAAGAAAGAAAGAAAGAAAGAAAGAGAGAGAGAGAGAGAGAGAGAGAAAGAAAGAAAGAAAGAAAGAAAGAAAGAAAGAAAGAAAGAAAGAAAGAAAGAGTAAAAGTAAAAGAAGCATCTCATTAAAATAGGTAAGAAGAGCAGAGTAATGTTTAAGTCCTATTGGGCTACTTGCAATAGGGCTGATTATCTCTGTCAGATCATTCAAACACAGCCCTAGAATACATATAACCAATTTATCTCCATTGTCCAGGAAGGCTAAGAGTAATTGGAGTTGTAGCCCAAAAAGTTCAGAGAATTTGGAGAAAGAGGTCCTTCTTTATCTAAGGGAGATTAAAGTGAGAAGTATTTAATCAGGTTTATGCTGAGTTAAGCAAACCCAATCAATGCATTATATTAACCACTGGCTTTGAAAGTATTTTTTCCCTCTCTTTAATAATTGAATTCTATGGGAGAAGGCAAGCAATTCAATATTTGCTTTTTTGCTTTCCTTCAAAGGATCCTTGTCACAATTACAGCTACATTACTTTTCTTTAGCTTTAGCTTCGGTTCCTCAGCTGGCAAACTGGAAAACCAGTTTCAGCACTTGCTGAAGTTCCAAGAAAAAAGATTTGTGATTCTTCTGTCACCATAAAACTCATACCTTGAATCACTTCAAGGCAGCCAACTTTCTTGATGCTACAATTCTGAGGCAAGCAAAAGAAAGGTCAAAAGAAAGGTATATTGTACCTCTAAATGGGGGTAGCATGAAAGAGGAATATACTAAAAAGCCATGATTCTGGCCTCATGCAGATCATGTTACTTTGTCATAACTATTTAGTTCCATTTGCACCTTGATATTATTGATGTCCAACACGCACATCCTGCTAGTTTCTTGCCCACTGTGTAGTATACAATAAAATAAAGTATTGATTTATCCCATTGACTTGATGAACTTGACGTTTAACTAGATCAGAAGAACTTATGGTTTCTGTGTGCATGCGTAATGCACATATGCAGACATATGCTATAAAATATTTAGCTAAGAATATATTTCTCTCTGTTGATTATATTTCCCCTCCATAAGCCTACCCACAACATGTTATAAAAATAATGCGGCTCTAGAGTTCATGTCCAAAGTTTCCCATTATGCTTCAGGGTGATGTAGGTTTTGCAATTAGTGTTGCATAATAATAGTATTTCACAAAGTCAGATGAAATAATACCATGAAACTGCCCATGGTTGCATAAAATGCATGAACAAGTCAAAGCTTTGACCTCTGGCAACCCATGAAACACCTGATATAAATAACTTTGAAGTAAACTTTAAACATCTGAAGGCTCAAACACAATCAATACTACTACTGAGAGCAAAACTGAATTTTGTATTCTCAGTGAAGATCAAAGCTATCCCCAAAATTAAAAAAAGACTATTCAGGCCTTCCTGCCAGGATTGTGTATCTCTATTTTCTATGCTGTCAACAGTGTAGTGGTATCATTGCAACATTAGCCACTCCCAGTTCATAAATCAACATGCTTCTAAATGGAATGAATGGCAGAACAAGAGGAGTCTGAATGACTCAACGATTTGGATGAGGGGATAGATGGGGAACTCATTAAATTTGCAGACAACACCAAGCTGGCAGGAATAGCCAACACTCCAGAAAATAGGCTTAAGATACAGGAGGATCTGGACAGACTTGAACACTGGGCGCTATCTAACAAAATTCATAAATTTTGCAATTCAATGTTGAAAAAAGTAAGGTTCAACATTTAGGCAGGAAAAACCAAATGCACAGGTATAGTATAGGTGGTATCTTGCTCAATAGTGGTGACTGTGAGAGGGATCTTGGAGTCCTAGTGGACAATCACTTAAATATGAGCCAGCAATGTGCTGCAGCTGCCAAAAAAGCCAACACAGTGCTAGGCTGCATTAACAGAAGGATAGAATCAAGATCATGTGAAGTATTAATACCACTTTACAATGCCTTGGTAAGGCCACACTTGGAATACTGCATCCAGTTTTGGTCACCATGATGTAAGAAAAGATGTTGAGACTCTAGAAAGAGTGCAGAGAAAAGCAACAAAGATGATTAGGGGACTGGAGGCTAGGACATATAAGGAACGGTTGCTGGAATTGGGTATGTCTAGTTTAATAATTCGACCCGCCAAACCGCGATCAGCGGTTTGGCGGGTCGAATCCCGAGTGCCGTGTAGCAGAGTGAGCGCCTGTTACTCGTCCCAGCTTCTGCCAACCTAGCAGTTTGAAAGCATGTAAAAACGCAAGTAGAAAAATAGGGACCACTCCGGTGGGAAGGTAACAGCGTTCCGTGCGCCTTTGGCGTCTAGTCATGCCGGCCACATGACCACGGAGACGTCCTCAGACAATCGCTGGCTCTTCGGCTTTGAAACGGAGATGAGCACCGGCCCCTAGAGTCGGAAACGACTAGCACGCATGTGCGGGGGAACCTTTACCTTTACCTTACTAGTTTAATAAAGAGAAAGACTAGGGGTGACATGATAGCAGTGTTCCAATATCTCAGGGGCTGCCACAAAGAAGAGGGAGTCAAGCTATTTTCCAAAGCGCCTGAAGGCAGGACAAGAAGTAACGGATGGAAACTAACCAAAGAGAGAAGCAACCTAGAACTAAGGAGAAACTTCCTGACAGTTAGAACAATTAGCTTGCCCCCAGAAGCGGTAAATGCTCCAACACTGGAAGTTTTAAAGAAGAGACTGGACAGCCATTTGTCTGAAATGGTATAGGGTGTCCTGCCTGAGCAGGGGGTTGAACTATATGACCTCCAAGGTCCCTTCCAACTGTAATTATTATTATTATTATTATTATTATTATTATTATTATTATTATTATTATTATTATTATTATTATTATTATTATTATTCCCAGCCTTCCTTTCAAACACCAAGGAACCTTCCTTTTTGAGAAAGATTTCAATGAAAGACTTGGAGAATCATTGTTATGTGGACTTGGTGTTCTAAGAATTAGAACCAAGTTTTAAGACGAAACATATAATAGAATCATAGGGTTGTAATGGACCTTGGAGATCTTCTAGTCTAATCCTGCCCTGATCCCATCCTGGACATTTGGTTATCCAATCTTTCCTTGAAAACTTCCACATTGGGTGACCCATGATTTCTGGAGGCTGACTTTAGCATTGCTTAAGGATTCTCGCAGTTAGGAAATTTCTCCTTATTTCAGGTATGGACCTCCCACTGGAGGTTTGGGTTAGCTGCATTCAAATTTTGAATTTGTTTTAAAATATCTCAAAAACAGCAATTAGTTTTGTGTATATTTCTTTTAATATGCTTTCCCTAATGTGTGTGTTTATAGGGCAATTTCTCAAAATGAAAGTTTCCCCATGTGTACACTTTGTGTACCTATGTATTTGTTATACTCACTTTAGGCTCATATTTTAATTGTTTTCCTATAGTTCAGTATAGATTTCAGAATGTAAAGTGCTATGGTCCAGTTGTATATGAATTTTAGTTTTTTATATTTGTGAATTAAGTACATTTACATATATTTCAGGGAAAACTATTTTTAGGCATTCCTTCCCAGCAAAGCTCTCACTGAAGTACAAAATTGTCATATGCTTTTTCATGTATGATTATTCACATCATTTTTTTAAAATCTCTTTGGTTCCTTGTGGACTGCTTACTCTCTGAAATGTTTCTTCATAAAGTGAAGTTTTTCCACAATAATAGCAAGGTTAAATTAATCAGCTAATGATGTCCCAACAGATCATTTGCTCCTTGTTCACATCTACACCTGTCTTTCTTATCTGTATTATTGCTTTATTCACTAAACTGCTTTCTCAAGCTGTTCCTCCCTTGTTTCCCACATTATTTGCATAACACTACATTAAATGCCACATTTAAAGGAAGATTGGATGAGCTTCAGATGGTTTTTAAAACAATTATAATATGGCCCATTTCTACTGTGGAAACTATAGAGTTTGCTGTGTCTCTGTTACTTTGGAGATTTCTAATTTTACACTGTGCATTATGACCTCTGCATAGTGCATTATGACTGATGCATAGATTGGCACATGCACACAACCCTGCCACAGAACCAGATGGGCATTGCACTGTGGCTAAGTAGCTGAATTTCATTTTGCATTCTTCACAATGACCTCGGTTTTTAACTGTCATCAATTCCCCATCTTGCACTGTAATGTACCTGGCTCACTAGCAAAACCTCAGAATACAATTAGGTGAAAACATGTCCTAGTCAAACTTTTTAAATATTACTTAAAGGACAATAGCAAAAACTCTTTTAAAAGTAAATGGGAACTAAAACTCAGAACACATCCAGCTAACATGTTTAAGAAGATGATTTATGTCTCCTGCTGAGTCTTACACCTGCAGTTCAAGCAAAACCTAACTTTGGTGTCCCACAGTGTCTACTTTATTAGGTATGAAAGAGTCACAAGAAGCCGTGTAATTAAAACTGTAATTAACTTGAAACAGAAAGTGCCACCTGAGTTTTGAGAGGCTGTCAGTTTTATTTGCCTTACAGCTCTTCTTCTGGCTCTTTGATATACCGTATGTGAAATACTTTTGTTTTTAATTCTAATCCTCTTTGCCCCTCTTTCTTCCTCCCTAATTGCAAAATCTCTCATCAAAACTTTTGCTCTCTAAATTAGACTTATGGTGATCAGACTTCATCAGGCCTCTCATACTATGGTTAAAAAAAAATCACCTTTTAACATAATTACCTGTGTTTATCAGAGCGTATTTTATATACTTTGAGATTTTTTTAAAAAAAGATGTGTTGGCACTTTCAGAATTCATGGTTATAATGTCCATAGTGGGAATTCTGGGAGCTATAAGTTGATTATGTTAGGAAGGCACTGGGTTGACTATATGTCAATGTATGGGACCATTCTAGATACCAAGGAAATGAATATAATCATACAATAAATGTCTTCCATATTCAAAATAGTCTCTAATGCTGTCTATCAAGATTTGGATATCTATTTCTAAAATATTGGTGCATTTTATTACAATTCCTGCCATTTTGGGTATTTTTGGATACGTCAGATATACCGTTGAATTGATTTCCAGGCAATGCTTTGTGAGACAATGAAATTGTACTCATGTTTTGGTAGCCAATTTCTTCAGAACAGATATGCAACTAATCATAGACAATAGACACCATGCCTTTATATAATATATTCAGAGGAGTAGACAATGAAGTCCACAATGAATTATTAAATGCCATGTACACAACTGTTTATTATCTTCCTCCTCATTTTTATTTTATAAATTTACATATATCTATTCTAATTCTGGGGAAGTATCTGTTATGCCAAGAGACTGATAGTTTTCATTATTTCACAAAGTATTACCTGGAAATCATTCTGCCGATAAATAACCCTGAAAAATACAATCTACAATAATCTTCTACTATTTGAAGTTGGAATAGGCAAAATTTGAAGAACCAAAATATGAAAAGTGCTGATTCAGATTTTGGCAATCCATCCATCAGCAGCTTCTAAGGATTATGGAAGACGAAACTATTTCTAACACAATGATTGATAGTAATTGGGAGAGATCTATATTTTAGACTCAGTAGCTTAGCTCCTTCTATTGCTGTCCAGGATGAATGAGCATCATCAGCTCATTGGTATAACTGCTGTGCTTTAAGTTCATTGACAAATTGCACGCAGAAGACACATTCCTTTAGCCAGAGAATTTGTCAGTCAGAAGTAGGAAAGCAGACAATGGACTAGTTGGTGTAAATCAACATACTGTAGCTCTGAGAAAATGGAATCTGACATACCCCAGCTGGTGATCTGTAGCGAGACTGTCAAGAACATCATCACCTGGTAAGGCAAAAGGCATTCCTGCTGCTTATGACTAAGGCTGCCCATTTCTACAGCAACGGTGTGGTTTTTGGTTCACCTGCAATGTTTTGTTTTCTTGCCGAAAAGTAAAGAAGAAATGTCTTCACCATCCTAAGATGATGCAAATATCCTCAAAGAAGCTCATTGTGTTGGTGTTTCCTGAAAAGCAAGCAAGCCATTTTTTTTAAAGAAATGTAATGTGTGAATATAAATGTGTTCCTAATGTGATTTATCAGTATATTTCAGTTTTTCTGTCTTAATCCTCCCCCACTACGAATTCACAGATAAACATAGAATATCCCAAATACTTTTTTATATTTTTTATCTTGCCTTTAATAATTTTTATAAATCACTTAAGGTGGCAAACATATCTAATGTTTCTTTCTCCTCCTATTCAACCCCCCCCTGCGAAAACCTTTGTGAAGTGAATTGGGCTGAGAGATCTTGACTGGCCCAGTTACTTAGCCAGCGATCATGCCTAAAGAAGAACTAAAACTCACAGTTTCTTGGTTTGTAGCCTGGTGCCCTAACCACTAGACTAGGCATGTCCAACCTGCAGCCTATGGACTGCATGTGACCCTGGACAGCTAGTAATGTGGCCTCATGAGATTGTAAACTTTTAACTTTATTATGTGATTTATATACATGAACTTTATTATACATTTTATATGCAGCCCAAGACAATTCCTCTTCACTCAATGCGGCCCAGGCAAGCCAAAAGGTTGGAATGCCATATGCTAGACCAAATGCTAGACAAAAAAACCCCTTAATTTTAAATTTGTCATGGTTGTTAAGTTGCTTCTAACTCCTTGTAACCTGGTGGGTATCATTTTGCCAGGATTCTCTGATAACAGCTTCTTTGAACTCTTGAAAGTTCCCACTGCTATCATCACTGACACTTTCAAGCCACTGTCTTCTATTTTGTAAAACATGTAAGCCTCAGGTCTTTATCATTGAGCAATTTGAATTTATTTCATCTAGCACCAAATTATTTTACTGTGGTTCAAGGTGTTCTTGAAATGTTACTTCGGCATCTCAGTTCAAAGATATTTATTTTTCTTCATTATACTTTTCTAAAGAGCCTTGGTGGAGCAGTGGGCTAATGCCTCCTTAAGTAACACCAGCTGCCTGCAATTAGTGCAGGTTCGCATCCCACCAGGCTCAAGGTTGACTCAGCCTTCCATCCTTCCGAGGTAGGTAAAATGAGGACCCAGATTGTTGGGGGCAATTAAGCTGACTTTGTAATAATGCCGCTTGGGGGTGTGTGAAAGCCCTAATAAGCAGGCATATACTGTACATAGAATGAAGGCTACTGCTAAGCTTGTAAGCCGCCCTGAGTCTTCGGAGAAGGGCGGGATATAATGGAATTAAAATAAAATAAAAAAATAAAAATAATGAAATAATGGAGGTATTATAACCCCAAACAACCTTTTTAGTTATTTCATTTGTATCTTGTGAGATTGTGCACATGGTGCTCCCTGTATTTTATCACTAAAACAACTCTGTGAGCTTAGTTAGGCTCAGCAGAAAATTCAGTCTAGTCCAATGTTCTAGCCATTTACATTATGACTTTCCTGAAACAGGCAAGGAGAAGCAAGACAAGGATATTTCAGTAATAGAATGTAGTAAACCAGCAGTATGAAATTTCAGTTTCTTGGTAATTCTCTCCAACTTGTTTGTTAAGAAAAACAAAAATGCTAAACGGATTCAGTCCTAGCCATCAACGAAAACCAGCTTTTAAATGAGCAAAGAATCAGAATAAAAGAAAATTTTGATTGAGATCATACACTTAGGTAGCTGACTCACAGTCTGGTAGAAAGATAAATATATATCTGCCTCTTTGCTGCAGCTATGTGACAGCATGTGAGACTCAGGTTAGATACCAGAATACCTGTAGGTTTATCTGGTATGAATCCCTACAAAGTCGCATGGAGCTTGATCAGATTTATTTTGAGTAACCGCATAGAAAGAGCACCGTTTTTACCTTACCATGCTTTGCTCAGTCCCTGAAATAAATTTGGCCTAGAAAAGTTTGCCATCGGTTGAACCTCAGAAACAAAAAAACCACTAAGTTCAGCGGAGACCAAATGCTTTGTAAAGATAATAGAGTTTTCCTTTGCTTCTGACTGATTTACCAGATGATAGAGCCCTAGAGAAAGGAAGCTATAATTCCTAAAATTCATTTTTCTTTCATGAGATTCATTTGTTGTCTGCCTTGATTTGCACTTGCCCTCTTTTTTTTCCAAGTAAGCCTTTTAAACTGCAAAGCTGCTGGAACCTTTAACATGAGAAGCGATCTCTGTATCAGCATATAATGTTGCGAAATCAACCAGCAGCATCCCTAGCACATCACACATGGGGCTTCATTTCTTATTGAGGTACAAGTCAGCAGAAGCAATTCCTGGCCATCTGTGTTCTATAAATTACAGGAACACTGGCACATGCTGCTACTAAATCACCAATGAACAGGCTTTACCTTATGACACACGACATGAACTCTGCTGGATATTCCAATAAACTCCCATAAAGCATCTGATATAAACTCAGGATTATGTTACCTTCAGGGATTGGGGAACTTAGATTTTTTTCATCCTTCTGGGAACTTCAGGTACTTATGTCAAAATGTGCACATTATCGCTTTTCAAATATGAGGGTCACATGCTACTGTCAGGCAGTTATCCACAAAGATGGTGATACAGGGGAAACTCTGTTTCAGCCTACTGGTGTAGGAATCCCTTCCTAATGGAAGTTTAATGGAATTTGCTCCGCATGAACAAATGTGTCTACAGAGGCTTTCCTCATTAAAAGTCTGAAATAATTAGGAATATTAGGAGCTAATTATGAGAAGAAGAGCGAATATTTAATATTACATGTATTAACAGCAGCGAGAATTGCATTTGCCCAATATTGGAAAAATGAAAACTTACCAACCGAAGAAGTATTAATTAAGAAAATTCTAGAATGTGCAGAAATGGATAGATTGACTTTAGAGATTAAAGAGAAAGAAGATTCAGTTTATTTTAGAACATGGGATAACTTTTATCAATGGCTAAGAAAACGAACTAGTGAGAAAGGAACGTGATATGCTATTTTGAATACACACTAGTAAGAAGAATGTTATGGATTGATTAACTAATACTGTCTATGATAACTAGTCATACTTACTATTGATATCTATTACTATATTAACTATCTTTACTTAAATATATGTACCCAGACAATATTCTGTTTGTTAAATATTGAAAATGTCACTGGGGGATAACCCCAATGTTGACCCCAACCCTGTCCTTATCTCAATCCCAATCCCAACCCTAGCCTAATCCCTAATCCTAATTCTGACCCTATTTTATCCCTAACCCTATAAAATCCAATAAAATTCTTTTTTTAAAAAAAGTCTGAAATAATTACATAGCTCAAGTGCAGGTAATTTGTGTTTGTTTACTGATTGAACTTATTATTAAATGATCCAGAAATCCTTATATGCCCAATTTATTTGTTCTCAATTTAAACAACCCACCAGGTTAATCTTGTTAGCACGGAATGATTGTTTTGAATCTGTATAAATTCATTTCGTCTTGAAAGAGACACATGTGTGATTCAAGAGAAATGGTAAAACTATCGAACTGTTGTAACTATTGATATGGGATGTCCATCTTCCTGCTCCCAAATATTTTTATGCTCCCTGATTTACTTTTTATAATAATAAATATGAGATATTTACATAGATTTAATGTAAGGGGAGAGATCATTTCATATGTCTGTATTCTGAGTATTATAAGGGTTCTAGAAGATAAGGCAATGTTAATTCTATTTTGCAGATGCACAGTAATAAGGTAGTGAAGTTGAGGCCTGGTTTAACAACGAAGGAAACATTCCTAGATTAGACCAAAGATCTCCATCTAGACTATGATTGTGTTTCTCATGTAAGCTTAATAGCATTTGCATTTACCTCCCATCTCTGGTTCTGAAGGTAATATATAGCCATCATGATCAGAAACCATTGATAACCTTATCTTACATAGATTTGCTACTCCTCTTTAAAATAATCTCATACTCTAGTTATTGTACAGTGAAGTGCAAAACAGTGAATAAGTTATTTAAAACGAAAGTAAAATCATAAGACTTTGAAACACTTGGGAAAATACTACTAGTGCATCACCACCACTGTCTCCAATCACAAAGCTTATTTAGAAAGATATCAGGGTCAGAAATATAAAAAACACAATTGGTCAAAAAGTGAATGAAGAGAATTGTAATTCATTCATCTCTTGCCTGACAGATAAGTTCTTGCACTGAGCCATGCGTCTGCTTCTTATTGCCCTGTGGGGAACTTGCACTTCGAGAAGGCTAAACAGACAGTGGTAAACAAGAACTATTTGTCACATCAATAAAGTGAGTATATAAAAAATAAATTGTCTAACAGGTGAAAGGATAAAATAAGAAATACTTCACGGCTCAACATATTATAATGGTACCTTCATTTATGGTGACAACAGCAGCTTGTGCTTCTTGGATATTAAAAATATTATTAGAAGGATATGTTGATTTGGTGTTATATTTTTCTTGAGAGGGGGCAACTATTTGCTTCTTGCATGAGAAGCAAGGATAAATTTTCTATAATATGTGATGATACTATATATTGTATTACTTATCATGTGATGTAGAAGATTTGAAATGATTATTTCCTGTACCAAGAGCTATACAAGCCTTCTCCAAGTAGGAACCCTCAAGATGTGTTAGGATAATTACTTTAAGAATTTGCCTCATGCATACATACAGTACTTACACATACATACCTAACCTACATGCATGTAATATTTTGCACATATTACAGTGTATGCAAAACATTCGGCTAGGGTGAAGTGACTGCATATTGAAAGCTTAATTTGGTGCCGTTTTTAGTATTTACCGGACAACCCAGGATTACTTTGGGCTGTCTTTCAGAAATATTTCCTTACCAGATTCCTCAGTGCTTTCTGCACTGACAGAACTTCTAGTGTACTATCTTCATTGGAAAGATGGGATACATTCAGAGATGTAAGATATCTGCCTTGAACATAGCCTATGTTGAACTATATAGCACAGTCAAACATCAGCACAGGAAATGTGTTATGACATTTCGTATTATCTCATAAACTGTTTTATGGTCATGTGATATGATAAAATGTTCTATAAATTTTGCCACATTTCAATTCCATGGGAGTTATGGTTCCCAGATTTACTGTAAAGTAGCCTATTGTGCCTTGGTTCAAAAATTGTTGCCCTATGGTGGGGTGTTTCAATCAGTTAAAGGATATGGGAACAAAAGTTTTATAGAGATGGTTTTAATAGTTTTAATATTGTTTTATATTGTTTTATTATTGATAGGGTATTAAAATTCCTGACTGAGGGAAAAAAAAGATCAAATTTTGGTATAAGATGAGCAGCTATATCAATGTTTTAAATAAAATAAAAGTGCTGTATTTTCAGCTTTCCAAAATTTCTAAGCAAGCTTTAGTCCTTTTTGAGATACACCACTTCACGATAGACACAAATTGGAACTAGTGCTTTGGTGTTTATCAATTGGTACTTTATAGTTGTAAACGTCATCAAAGTATACCACCAAGCAGTAGGAAAGTAAGTGCTTTTGTAGCTTCCAGGTTTCCCAGTTATGCCCTTGCGACTGGGAAAGTCTGATGTTGAAATATATCCATGGGGATGATACTTGTTGATAAAACCTACTTCAGCTCAAATTCTCACTACTCAGGATAAACCTATAAAAAGAAGGCAGAGTACTAGGTTTCTCCACACCACACGGCAGTATGCACACGGCAAGCCCTAAAAGAATTATATCAAGAGGTGATCTGAGTGACTGGCCAGCTGGAAAGGGCTCATATATGCTGTACTGCAACTTTTCACACCTGCAAATACTATCAAGAATCATTTCGTATCCAGATGTGAAGCAGTGTGCAACCCAACAACAGAAGGGACAAAATGTTTTCTTCCCCAGGGAAAATGCTCTCTTCTTCTCTGTGAACTACCAGAAAAATCAACCGGCACAGGTTTCACAGTTTGTTTGTTTTTTGGCAGTCCTAATGTCCTTTATGAACAATAGCAATAGCCGCTCATAGGCATGGGTTTGAAGAGAGGGAGAGGGCAGCATAAAGTACCCTGGAGAGAGAAATACTTTTATCTCCCCCCTCACTAGTTAATCCCCTGCCAGCGTCATAGGTTGGCCATGATTTGAGCTGATCCAGTTTTCCAAACTGGGGAACTTAGTGATGGAGAACCCAAGTTTCCTTGGTGCTCTCTGAGCTAGGTTGTTTGCTTGCAGTCCATGGATGCGTTCTGCTAGTCTACTTTCTGCTAGCCTACTCCATTCTAGTCCATGACTAGCAGAAGTGTGATGGAATCCCTTAATGACCCTGAGGAAATGCTGCCTAGGGAACAATCAGACAAGAGTGACAGAAGCCGGCAATTGCTCAATAGTCACAGAAAGAAAGGATCCACTCTAATGGATCAAGAACTTACAAAGGATGGGTGGGACCTTTGTCCTTTGAGACTTTCACGTTTCTATTAATGTAGCCCGACAACAAAGTACAATAAGTTCATCTGGTCCTGTTTCCTGTCTGTTTACCTGGGAGGGCTGACAAGAAGGCTGAAAAGAATGGACCAACTCTATTCTTTTATATTCTGTTGTGTAAAAATGCACCCATGAATGCTAACTAGCATTCAGAAGACACAATGAAAACTTCTTAATCTCACAACTCATGGGCCGGTTCAAGTACAGCTTCAACTGGGAAACTTTGAACATCCTAGATGAGCTAATTCAAAGGAATTCCAGCAAGCTCGGAATTCAGATAAATCAGTCACCAGTAGGCAGACAGAGAGAAACCACATTTACATGGCATTCAAAAGAGATAATAAAAACATAAAAATGAAACAAAAAAACCCCCAATACTCATCCTCTCCAACAGCCAACACCCAAATAAACTGGGAATAACACCAGACAAACAAAGCAAAAATCAGTACCCTAATCAAGGAACTACCAAGGAGAAAACCACATCCCCCCCATAATACTGGCAGGCAAATTACTGTATATAAACAGGGAACACATCTCATACTCCCTAGCAGCGTTCATGTTACCTAGTTGGGTAATGAAATGTCTCTAAGCAAACAATCAAGCTGAGAGAGCACCAAGGACTTCAACTCTGAGCTACATACATTCTTTTGTTTGAGGAGCTTTCACACACAGAGGAGACTTTCTGAATTTTGCCTGCTATGGAAAAAGACATTAACCCCCCCATCTTTATCTGTCTCAGCCTCATAATTCCAAAGTGGTCATCATTATTACCATCATTACCATCCACTTAAAGAGTTAGTATAAATATTAGAACAATATCTGTGAAGTTATCTGAATTTTCTAAATTGGAGATATAAGTACTAGGCATTGTGAAATGTAACAGCATTAATATTTTTGACAGTCCTATTTTTATTTATTTATTTAAATTTATTGGCCCAACTCCAGTGGCATTTTTTTGGCATATTTGGCCAAAAGTTGTTAAATTCCTTCACAGAAAATCTGTTTCTTTTGCTACCAAATTTTGCTTTTCTGGCAGAAAATCACTGGCATTTCCAAATTTGGATTAAAACATCATTCACAAAGCTTTCTAAATCGTTGGAGGAATAAAGCTCAGCTAAGTTCCTCTTTTTATATAAGTGATTTACATGTGTATGTATATATATCATCATCATCATCATCATCTTAGCCATTGTCTATCCATACATACACATACACTCTCCCTTAGAGGCAGAGTATATGGAAATATTAGACCCATATCCTGTAAAGCAAAATTACAAGACAAATGTGACTAATCAAACATCCGAAAAGCTATAGCTACTAGTTTGGATGTCTGCTAGTTAAATTGCCAGATATTTCATTTTGAACATACATTTCAGGCATAATCGATTGCAGATATAACTTTCAGCAATTTGAAAACACCTAATCCAGCTCTTTAATTAATACAACCTATTCTGAAAGTTGAAAGATTTATTGGTGCTGGCAGAAACATTTGAAAATAATTTCAGGAAGTTCATGTCATACCATGTATCTCAAGGGGAATTCATTTTTCTACATATTTTTTTCTTTGCCATCACCAATAAATTCATTCAGAGAATTTAATATACTAAGCTAGACAGTAGTTAAAAGGCTGTTAAACAATTTTAATAGAAGGAATTATGGAAACATAAATATGAGCAAAGAGACCTACTATATTTCTTATTTGCTTTATTTATACCTAAATACATCTAAAAATGTGAAGAACATTTAAGGTCTACTACAGAGAACAAAAACTGGAGATACTAAGTTCTAAAAAATATCTAAAAAGTATATTTTACTGCATTCATTTAGAAATATGCAAAAGTGAGTAATTTTAAGGCTCTGAGACTATGTAATGCTATGTGGGAATGACCTTGGGAGACAGAAGGAAGAGCCACAGCATAGACAATATCCAATAAACAGATGTTTATTGATAAACAGATGTCTGAAAGAGGAATGTTGGCAAAAGCATCTAAAAAGAGCCCTCTCTAACTTTGGGGAGAGTAAAAGTGTGGGACAGGAGGGGCACTTTCAGACTTGCAAGATTCTGTTAATGTAACCTTACAATAAAGATAAAGCTTGCAATTCTAGTGTTTCTGGCTGGACTGCCTCACAAGGCTAACAGATTGATTTGCCACTGTGACAGACCGACGCTATATACTGCGTAATACAAGATTCCACAAGTAGTCCTAGACTTACAACTGTTTGAGGGTGAAGGCTTGTTCTCCGAGCTTGTGGGTTGGTTTCTGAACGTTTTGTTACCAGGCTAGGTAACATCTTCAACAGACTTTAGGGATATCATCTTCTGTTTATAAGAGTTTCAGGTGTGGGTATGTCAAGTGAGGTTCTGTGATGGGCCTTGTGAAGGGGCAGGTGTGAGTTCATTTAATTCAATAGTTCATTTAGCGACCGTTCAAAGTTACAATGTCATTGAAAAAAGTGACTTAGGAACATTTTTCACATGACCATTGCAGCTTCTCCATGGTCACATGACCACAATTTGGATGTTCGGCAAATGGTTCATATTGATGACAGTCACGCTGTCCCTGGATCATATGATCACCTTCTGACAAGCAAAGTCAGTGGGGAAGTCAGATTCACTTCACAACTTGGTTATTAGCAACTGCACTGATTCACTTAGCAACTGTGGCAAGAAAAGTCATAAAATGGGCAAAACTCACTTAACAAGTGCCTCAGCAATGTAAATTTTGGGTTCGATTATGGTCGATAAGTTGAGGACTATCTCTATTAGTACTATTATGTTAACAAGTTGCAACTGCATGTATTTAGATTAAGTGAAAAGAGTAGACTGGAAAAAGGTTCATTATTTGAATTTTTTTATTAAAAGTATTTCTGTGCCATTTCTCACTATCCTATGTATGTCTCTGCAAAAGTAAATTCTCCTGCATTCAGTGAAGTTCATTTTCAGGTAAATATTATTATAGGCTGATAGCTGCATTGGATTAAGTAAGACAATCAAACCAAATCATAGGAGAGATTGTTAAATGTACAGAATCTGTGCTTAAGGTAATAGTACTGCCATCATTTCACTCGCTGACTCTTTTGGCACAGAAAGTGTTCCCTTTGGGTATAAGAAAGTCTTATGCACTCATTACACACACACACACACACACACACACACACACACACAGACACACACACACACACAGAGAGAGAGAGAGAGTATACTTCTATGTTATAGATAGAAGTTAAGGGCATACACCAATGATAGTTCTCTGAATCACCACAAGCTGATGTAAAGATAAGCTGCACATTTAAAGCTGATCTACTTAGTTGCTTTTTCAACTTAATCACCTAAGTCTCCAGTTGCACTAGGAAAGCAGTTGGTTCACAAACCTGATATTTTACGATATATACTAAGACCCCACAATATGATGATAGCGTTTTATGGACTCATGTGAAAAGAAGCGTAAAAAGTAACAGTCCTTTTTGTTTTTTCATTTTATGTCTTGGTAGCCTAGCACA
Source organism: Vipera ursinii (assembly GCF_947247035.1). Classification (NCBI taxonomy): domain Eukaryota; kingdom Metazoa; phylum Chordata; class Lepidosauria; order Squamata; family Viperidae; genus Vipera; species Vipera ursinii. The sequence continues at coordinate 197,233,260 of NC_139512.1, forward strand.
GTGGAAAAAGATGGAGAAGATAGCTTCACTTTTATGGAGAAACAAACAAAAGAAACACACTTTATAAAAAAAAATAATGTCACAGATATTAAGTGCTCTCTGTTGAACTCTGATTCTTGTCCATGTCCGCCATTTGTATGAATAAGTGCACTAAGCACCAAAATAACTAATTCCATTAAACTGAAGCATAAAGTACTTTCTGTCAGAACTGAGAAGGGGAATAGAACAGAACAGAACAGAACAGAACAGAACAGAATAGAATAGAATAGAATAGAATAGAATAGAAGCAGGAAGGGACCTTGGAGGTCTTCTAGTCCATCCCCCTGCTTGAGCAGGAGAACCTATACCATTTCAGACAAGTGACTGCCTACCCTTTTCTTAAAAATCTCCAGTGATGGAGCACCCACGATTTCTGTAGGCAAGCTGTCCCACTGGGTGATTGTCCTCACTGTCAGGAAGTTTTTCCTTAATTCCAGGTTGCTTCTCTCTTTGATCAGTTTCCAACTATTGTTGCTTGTCCTTCCCTCTGGTGCTTTAGTGAACAACTTGGCCCCCTCTGCCTTGTGGCAGAATATTCTGAGTAAGTATAACATCCACCACTTATTCCATCTATTATTTAGTTATGGAATAAATTGATATGTTTTATTCACCAATTTTGTAACAGAAAAATGCAGTATCTCTTTTACGGGAGCCATTCATTAAGGCTGTGGAAATTACAGAAGAGTGATTCACTTATGATGCTTTTAGCCCATATTCCTTCACAGCTGCTTTGCAAAAAAAAAATCATGTCTTCCCTTATCACATTCTTCTAAAAAGTACAGTAAAACTTCCACATTATTTTCTGTGGCTTCCAAGTTCTTCTCTAGCACGTCTAGTAGTCAGAAAGACTTCTGTTTGTCTCCACAATACCAATCACTTCATCAAGCTGAAATTTGCCTCCTTGTCCAGAACTCCTATTTATGTGAAGTGTGAACTAAGTTTAAATAAATTAATGAACTGATTTTTTAAAATACTTGCAAGTTACTAGAATATGGGCTATTCAGTAAATATTCACTAAAGCTTTACATTTTTAAAATCATTTTTCCCTCCATTATATTGTTGTAAGCCAGACATGTCAAACACAAGGCCCGGGGGCCAGATCCGGCCCGCGAAGTGGTTTCATGCGGCCCGTGAAGCCATCCTGAAAACAGTGAGGGAACGGCCCCCACTACCTTGGCCCTGGCCCAGAGCCCTCCTTCTGCCAGAGATCCTCAGATCTGTCCCACTCCTGCCCAGGCCCCCATAGGCACCCTTGAGGCGAACGATGTAGAGCTGGCCATGCCCACCCAGTAGTCCATACGCACTCTAGCCACGCCCACCCAGTAGGCCACGCCCACCCTGGCCACATCCACCCGGCCCCCTGAGGGCAACCGCAATGCTGATGCGGCCCTCAATGAAATTGAGTTTGACACCCCTGTTGTAAGCTGTCCAGAATAGCCCCATGGTGAGACAGGGGGCAACCAAACATATAAATAAACAAATAATAACAGAATAATAAGAACTTTCAGTGGCAAATAGAATGCTTTATGGATTTTACCTGTGATGAGTTTGATCAATTTATTTTAGTGGTGTTGTCAGGAAGAAGCTAGTAGACCTGGGTACTTTAATCAACTTCAACCTGTTCTCTTGGATGATATGACGATGGTGAAAAATGAATTTAGATCACAAGTCCTCCAGAGCCTATTCCATCTTGGCTGGAAGGGATCACCTAAGGGAGTTTATAATTGTTAATGTTTCTCTCTGTACATGAAGAAGTCCTCCCTTTCTTATGCAACTTTTGACTCTTCCATTTCTTGCCAAAGTGGTTGATGTGGCAATAGTGAAAAACCTCCAAGTTCTTTTGATGAAAGAGAATATCTAGATCTGTTTCAGGCCAGGCCAAAGCATCCAGATACCATTGGCTACTTTAATGGATGATCTGTTAAGAGATGCAATACAGAAAATTTGTCCCAGCTTTGGTCCTGGATATCTTAGTGGCTTTTGATAGCAATAGCATTTAGGCTTATATACCACTTCACAGTGCTTTACAGCCCTCTGTAAGTGGTTTACAGAGTCAGCATATTTCCATCCACAACAATCTGGGTCCTCATTTTACCAACCTCAGAAGGATGGAAGGCTGAGTCAACCTTGAGCTAGTGAGAATCGAACTGCCAAACTGCAGGCAAGCAGCAGTCAGCAGAAATAGCCTGCAGTGCTGCATTCTAACCACTGCACCACCACAGCTCATGATAGTATCACCTATGGAATATTTCTATCCACTTTTGAGAATTTGGGTTGAGGATATTATTTTGTTGTGGTTCCACTCCTACCTGAAAGATACTGTAAGTTTTAGGTAGTAGTCTGAGGGATGTCTTCACTCCATAGTCCTTAGGTTATGAGGTGCCTCAAGGCTTGATTATGTTCCCATGCTATTTGGCATCTGTATGAAGCCACCAGGAGTAATCATCAGGGGTGGCTTTGCTGTTTGCCCTCTTTGTGACATCCTTCTCTTTTCCATCACCAAGGAGTTCCAGGTTCCCAGATTGAATCATAGAATTGTGAAATTGAAAAGGATCACAACGATCATCTTGTATTAATAGCTGGATTGATCATTTCTTGCTGGAATCCTATATTGTGTGACTCTGACAAAAGTTGAAACTTTGTTCTAGAAATTGTGGAAGAGGTTGGCCAAGACAAATATTCTAATTTTTATTTTGAGTTCATACTTGGATGGTCTTGACAGTCTGTTAATTCAAATATAATAGCAAACCACATTTAATAAAAACCTTTAGTGATGGTGCTTATATGTGGGTGCTTAATACAAATAATGACTCGCAAACTGATTTTAAAGTAAATATTAATAGCCTGGTAAAAACTCAAGTCTAATTGCCAATTCATGCTTGGGTGTGATATCTGAATGTAACATTTGTCTTTTGGTGACTTTTAAGAAAATAAGCCCAAAGAAAACGAAGACTCACACAACAAAAACATACCCAAAGAGGAGCAGGGAATTGACTGTTGGAACAACATAATGAAAAGAGCACCTGTCCTCCATAAAACCTTCAAATGCAGAGGTTTTAAAATTATATTTCTATTTCAGCTTTATGTTCAAGGAGATGTACTACTTTCAGAGTACCTTGGTTATTGATGCTCCCCAGTGAAACAAAATTGGCCCTGAATGAACCTAAAATGCTATCAGAATGAAGAATAGTGAAAATGAAACAACTAAGTGAAGCAGCCTTACTCTGAACTTTTTACGGATAGAAAACATCAAATTCAAGCAGCAGATTTTATCTGGAAAAAAAAATCATCCTAGCTGTTCAACTGTCCAGATTCAGCAACCAAAGGAACAGTACCGTGTATTTCCAAAAGCTGGGTCCAATTTTTTCAGGACATATTCAAAAAATAAATATTGGCTCGCTTGCCATTTTCTTTCATCTCTGTCTTCTCATCCACAATTTTTTTTAGTTAATATACAGTTGTATATTTTTTATAACTTTTATAAAAGCCTTGGAAGGAGCTGAATTATTCATTGTTAATAAGGAAGCATGGGCTGTACTCCTTATACTGTGTTTCCCCAAAAGTAAGATCTACCCTGAAAATAAGCCCTACCTTGATTTTTGGAGGTGGGCCTTATATAAACCCTACTCAAAAAATAAGCCCTAGTTTTGGGGTGAGGAGCACGCCTAAAAATCTAGCTAGGGTCGGAGTGGAACCAGTGGTGGGATTCAAATATGTGAACAACTGTTTCGGTGTGTGGATGCTGCTTCCGGAAGTCCATTCTGGGCCTGGGCAACAAAAAATTAGCTACTGGTTCTGCTGAACTGGTGCAAACTGGTTGAATCCCACCTCTGGTTAGAGCTTATCATTGCAGCCAGGCCTCCCATGGATTGATACTTGCCTCGCCAGCCCACTTCTTCTGCAGCTGAAGGAGCAGCTTCATTCTGCAGCTGAGAATGGAGCTTGGGCCTGCATCTCGCAATCAGAGGCCTTTCTGGAAGGAGTGTGCAGCCGAAAACCGAGCTATGGATTCATAGCTTAGTCACATTATATGAAGCTTGCATTACAAAATAGATTTTGAATAGAGAGGAAGGTATGAACAAAACGTACATTAATAGGAAATTGGAAGCTTCAGCAATAGAAAAAAAAACTAGTGAGAAAAAATGTCATTTGCAGATTGTGTAACAAATTACACCAAAAATATTAAGCTGGAGAGAGTTTGTAGGTTTAGTAGAGCTACCCATTCTGGGCTACACACAACCTGATGACCACTAGACAGCAACAAAGAGATACAGAAAACTCTTAATTCTTCACTTCCCATCTAGTGAACATCTGGATTTTTCCAGCCCTCATCTGGTACTTGGCATGATCAGAGATTCCTCCCATAGAAAAGTGAATGCTTCTCTGGGTTGCAGAAGTATAGTGGAGGTTTTCAATGTAATAATTATGATGCATATTTCAAAGACAAAAAGGGGTTTTCATAGTTTGGGAAAATGCCAAGGGAGGTATAAAGATACCTCAGGTTACATATGGGAAAGTTTTATCATTGAAACCCCCAGTAGGTGGGATATACATAAAACATCTGCAATTCCTCTTTGTCTGCATCTCTTTTACAGTTCTTACATTGGCTCTCATGCAGGAACTAAGCAGGTGGTGATTTTCATAACAAGGAGTTGAAGAAAAGGACCATCTTTCAACACATCGGGTTGAAAGCCCAGGAACAACCCCTATGAAATGTGGTCACTCTACCTGTACAGAGAGAGGCAGACATATTGAACATGCAGATATTTATGAAGCTGCTTATCTAGTAGCCATATCTAATCATAACTCTTAATCATAGAGTTAGACATGATTAGAATTATATTGATCTAGGTTTTGGGACTCAGTGGCTCAGTGGGTTAGGACGCTGAGCTTGTCAATCAGAAGGTTGGCAGTTTGGCAGGTCGAATCCCAAGCGCCGCGTAACAGAGTGAGCACCTGTTACTCGTCCCAGCTTCTGCCAACCTAGGAGTTCGAAAGCACGTAAAAATGCAAGTAGAAAAATAGGGACCACTACGGTGGGAAGGTAACAGCGTTCCGTGCGCCTTTGGGGTCTAGTCAGGCTGGCCACATGACCACAGAGACATCCTCGGACAAGCACTGGCTCTTCGGCTTTGAAACAGAGATGAGCACCGGCCCCTAGAGTTGGAAACGACTAGCACGGATGTGCGGGGGAACCTTTACCTTTACCTTTTAGATTTTGGTATTTGGGGTACAAATGTATACTTCAGAACCACAAAGATGTTTTTTCACTTTGTATTTTGCCTGAAGGGCTTCAGGCTAGAATATCCAGAAAGAATAGATATGAAATGGTTGAAGTGAAATCCTTAGATTTAATACTACTCATGTAATTCCACAAACTTCAGCAGAACCTAATTGATTTAAACCCAAAGTTTACAATCAGAGCAAAAAACAGAATAAGGTTGTACATACTTGTTTGTGTGTGTACATGCGTGTGCAAGCACGCACATGCACACACACACACACACAGAACTGCCTCTTCTTTCTGTTATAACACATGCACACTAATGATATACTCTTCATTCTCACTTAAGATACTTTGACAACAGGGGGAATAACATTCTGAAAGTATATTACTGATCAGTCTACAAAATTTTACAGCCATTAGGTTTCTGCTGACTCCACATCACTCACTATTTATATTTCTCTTTTTGAGAAAGATGGAATGAAGCCAGAAAAAGAGCATACATCCAAAGTGTACTGGGGTATTAGTAAATGGCATTGATTTCAGCCTTAATATATCAAGACAAAATAAATAGAGATTAGTACAAAAGTTGAAGTTTTTATTATGTGAGGCTATCAATGGGCCACTAGGAAAGTTTTTGAGATAGAGTATAAAAAAAAATGGTACTTGTTTTGTCAAGCTGGTTTAATCCTTTCTCTTGTTTACTTTTAAGCCAGTGCTGTGATGAGCGTTAATAAATTTGATCACCTATGGCCTTCTGAAGTGATGAAGGACGTTTGTACGCCTTTTGCAAAGGACACAAATCCAGCTTTAATAGCAGTGGAATTCAAAGCTTTGATTTATTTGGAAGACCTTGGAGCACAGTGGCGCCCTTCAACATGGACTACCCACATTCCAGACCCCTCATTTGATAAAGCACACAGCTGGCACAGAATGCTTCCGTGGCTGCAAGCAGTTGGCAATCTATACAACAACGTATCAGTTTAAATTGCAGAGCTGTAGAAAGGAAATTCTAGATTATCTAGCTCAACCACCTATTCAATGTAGACTTTACAGTGTAGTCTGCTGCTTACAGTCCCTAACTCAAGGTTTTCATGTCTCATCTTAACTATACCCAGTGCTTTTTTTGTAAAAGAAAAAGGTGCCGGAACTCACACATGTCATACAACCTGCCTTGCCTACCCTACAAGGTTCCATCCAAAAAAAGGTGCCGGAACTCCGTTCTGAGCGTTCTGTGAGGAAAAAAAGCCCTGGATATACCTGATGAAGGAGAGGCAGCCATCTTTTGAGAAAACTGTTCTTTTCTCAGGAAAGCTCTAAGCTCTACTAGATACTTGACCCTAACATTTAGCTGGACTCTGCTTGCATTCAGTTTCCACTTCTGAGCTCTAGCCCTGCTCTTTGGCACAGTAAAGAACAAGTCTGCTCTGTCTTTTGTTTGTAGCCTATCAAATATTTATGTAGTTTTTGTTTCAGTGCATTTGTTGCCGATTTGAGGACTGTGGACCGGAGGTTCTGCAGGCACTTAGATTTAAGAGTAGGCAATTCATGGAGAGTTTTCTGAACAACAACTCTAAGCAACTCAAAATAAATAAATAAATACATACATACATACATACATACATACATACGGCAAGGGCTGCTGAGAAGTTGTAGCTTAGTAACTTCCCCAATGCTACAGATTGCCATATTTACTAATTTTAGTTGCTTAATGGTTTACATGGCATGGGTCCGGAATACCTCGGGGACCACCTGCTGCCGGCGTCGACTTCCCTCCGCCCTGTGCGTTCCCACAGAGAGGGTCTCCTCAGGGTGCCTCCGGTCAGAGAATGCCGGCTGGCGGCCCCCAGGGGGAGGGCCTTCTCTGTGGGCGCCCCGGCTTTATGGAATCAACTGCCGGTTGAGCTCCGGACGGCACCAGATCTTCGCTCCTTCCGGCGCGGGCTAAAGACCCATTTATTTGAACAAGCTGGCCTGGCCTGATGGGGGAACGTTAGGGTTTTAATGGGTTTTATATTGTGATTGTTTTAATTGGGCAATTATTTAATCCTTTTTTAACTTTTGTATTTCTATTTATATGCCCTGTTCACCGCCCTGAGTCCTCCGGGAGAAGGGCGGTATATAAATTTAATAAATAATAATAATAATAAGGCAGAACTGAGCAATCTTTTTTTAGCTTGGGGCCACAACTCTCCTTTCTGACTTATTTGGGGACATGATCAATGATTTCTTTAATATCACAGCAGTGGATGAAGCTGCTGAAATTTTAGACCTGCATTTTCTTGTTTGGTGTTTTGGGAGGGGTTAAGAAACAAATAGAGTGGCTCAGATTTTATAGGTTCTTACAATATTCAAGTTGCCTCTTAAAGTTCTTCCAGAATAATAAAAAAAAATCTGATTTGGAGGAAAATGAGTCCAACAAAAGCCTGAAACCACTTTGAAGACATTATTCCCAACCTCTGTCCGTTTCCATGAATAAATCTAACGATCTCAGTTCTATCTATTGGGGAATGTTCTGTACAGAAGAGCTCTGGAATTGTAAATGGGCTAGACAGAAGATTGATGCTTTTGCTCAAGAGGCTGAAGGTTGCCCCCTCTGGTTTAAGGGGGGGGTCCAACAGTCCAAAAGCTATAGCCTCTCCAGATAGAAGAAAAGTAAAAAAAAATGTACTAGAATTTTGGGGTGGGATTTCTCTACTCTAAGTACTATCCACCAATTTTTGAGTTGGCAGAAAACTATACTGTCTCTGTTCTCTGTCACTGCCGACTCCTGACTTCTTTTCAAGTTCTACACACCTCATAGCTTTCACCTGGCTGAGGACAACCTAAGCCTGTTTCATTCATGGGCTGGGCATGAGATGTAATGAGGTCAAGCCTGAAGTTGTTTGTCTCATAGTTAGTGAAATGGAGGAAAGTATCCTTGGGACTACTGTGACACAGGAGACAAGGATATGCTAGAATCATTGTGATCTTCTCTTACAGGAGAACATGAAAGTTTTGAGTGTTTTATAGGCATATGTTAAATAATAATGGCAATATAATAATTCTGCTAATAGAGGGCCCTACTTCCTAAATGCTTTTTCAGGGGAAACAAAGTAGGAGTGAATGAAGTTGCATCCTGCTGATTGGCTTCTAATTGAGTTTGGATTGGGCGAATACTGGACCAAGTGGTTCAGGACTGATTTGATCCAGAAGATTTTAACTCTGGTCATAATGAAATCAGTGAGAATCTTTTCAGAATACAAAAAAAGAAAATACTTCTGTTCAGATCACGATTATTTTATGTACAAACTCCTCTGTTGTTATATGTGGCTTAGATAGCTTTACAAAATTGCTTATTTACTTGTTTGTTTATTTGTTTGTTTGTTTGTAAAATATTATTACTGGCTTTTCCTTAAAGATAACCTATGAGTAGCAAAAAAACAAAACAAAACCAACCACATATAATGGACAAAAGTGAAATCCATAGTGACAGTCAGTAGCAGCACTCATCGTCACAATTAGGAAAGTGTCCAGCAAAACCAGCATGAACTAATAACCTTTCAGTTTATGCATGGAAATTCCTCAGTCTTTCTGAATAGATGCAAAATACCTTAGGACTGACGTGCTATAATCTAGGAATACTATGGGGCGGGACCTCCTATGGTAGGTCTCTCTAAAGCCACCACCATTTGAAACAGAGTGATCATTGTTTTTCACTGACGGGAGTAAAACAAATCAGTTGAAATATAATCGCAGATTTATTATTTTATTTTATTTTATTATTTTATTTTATTTTATTTTATTATTTTATTTTATTTTATTTTATTTTATTTTATTATTTTATTTTATTATTTTTTTTAATTTTATTTTATTTTATTATTTTATTTTATTTTATTTTATTATTTTATTTTATTTTATTTTATTTTATTTTATTATTTTATTTTATTTTATTTTATTATTTTATTTTATTTTATTTTATTTTATTTTATTTTATTTTATTTTATTATTTTATTTTATTTTATTTTATTTTATTTTATTTTATTTTATTTTATTTTATTTTATTTTATTTTATTTTATTTTATTTTATTTTATTTTATTTTATTTTATGGGTTTCCGAACCATTAACTTCAGTGGAGAAGAAAAAAATGATACTGGTATAGAGAAACTAATGGGAAAAAAAATGGGAAAAGAGTTCGTTTTATTTCCAAGTCTCTAAGAGTCATAAGAAGATTCCATACTAAGCCACCTTGCATGACACAAGGGTTGTATCAACTCAGTCAATATATTTGTTTCAGGGACCTGGAAATTTACAGTACACAACAGTACTGTCAAGTAAATTTTTAAAGAGATACAAACTTAGAGACAAGTTCTTTTGATTTCTGTGTGTATGTTTTTTAGTTTGCTGTTTTGCTTGTCCTCAGTCTCCCCCTTTCAAAGGAATAGGCTCCTTAATAAAATGACTGTTGCTACTTTGAAGCTAAATTCTTCATCTTTCCTTCTTCCTAATCATACTAGGATAAAAATGCTGACACTTAATTTCAAATTCCAGAAAAGAAATGATATAGCCTCACTCCTGCTAAAAAATAAAGGATACGTTGCTAGTGATTGGAAGGCCGGCAAGATTGGATCATGTGGTTTGTATTATAGTGCTCTCCTCCCCCGGTGCCTATGGCTAATCCTTATCTGCAAAAATAAAATATTTCTGCCGTTAAGCATATTCCCACAGCAGCGGCAGCCTTCTCTTTTCCAGTGGCCAGCTGGATGCCAGTTTGGATTTTACACTGCACCAAGATCACTTTAATCTAATTCTATTTCCATTCCAAGAACACCATTTGTACATTGTCCAGCTTGGAAATGTTAACTTGACACTACTGGCTATGATGTGTCATTTCTCTTCAAGTGGCAAATTTCCAATAATCTGCCAGTGGAGCATTTACGCTGGAATATTTCTGCACACACCCAAAATATACCATTTGTTCTCTTGCAGAAAAAAGGTCATGCCAAAATGCGAATATTTGCTAGCTAGTGGCTGGGCTGAAACTGTCTGGTAGATATTTTATACAGCTAGTCCTCCACTTACAACAGTTCATTTAGCGACCATTCAGAGTTACAACGGCACTGAAAAAAAGTGACTTATGACCATTTTTCACACCTACGACCATTGCAATTTCCCCACAGTCACATGATCAAAATTCAGATGCTTGGTAACTGGTTCATCTTTACAACGGTTGCAGCGTCCCGGGGTCATCCCCTTTTGTGACCTTCTGACAAGCAAAGTCAATGGAGAAGTCAAATTCCCCATTGTTAGTAACTTAATACTTGCAGGGATCCACTTAACAACCATAGCAAGAAAGGTCGTAAAATGGGGCAAAATTCACTTAAGAAACGTCTCACTTAGCCACAGAAATTTTGGGCTCCATTGTGGCTGTAAGTCGAGGACTACCTGTACTGGGTTAGGCAGGTTTTGTTTTGTTTCGCAAAGAGCCACAATACTGCAAAAGCTGAGACTCCACCGTCTCTGTAATAAATTCTTTTTTCTCTCTCTCTTTTTGACATTCTTGTATCCTCGTCCTGTCCTGAACATCAGGCTGCAGGAATGGGACAACTAACTCTTTCAAGAAGTCTAAAGGGATCTCTTTTGAGTTAAATCATGGGCTGTGTAATGTTAAGCTGAAGGCTGCAATGTATGCATCCATATTTTACACAGCTATCACAGGTTCAGATATGGAGACAGCCTAAATAATAAAGTTTAGGCATATGATCCAAGTTCAAAACGTTCCAAGCTATCAGAACAAACCACATATTTCAGATGAAAACATTGATGTTTCCAGTGGTGCGGTGTCAAGTATTTTAGCTATCCTGAGCATCGCAGCTGAACTTCTATTTTATGACTTGTGATTAGGCTGGGAATTTCCCCCCCCCTCCCCAGCTTAGTATATTGAGATGCAGAAACTGTTCCTGTTCTTACGAGCCTAGCCTGGATGGGATGATGTGAGAAATCGAAAGCTGAGGGAAAGCATCAGTTTATAACCACATGCCTCATGTCAAGAGTAACTCTGCTGTTTCTTATTTCTTTAGTAAGGACTCACGACTCCTGGGCAGCTGCCTGGAAGTAAGTTGCAGGACTGCTTATTCTTAAACTACTTGTTTCATGAAAGTTAGAATTCACGTAGATGGATTTCGTATGTGATGTATTTTCTTTCTGGTGTATGGAGGTAAGAGGCAAAAGAAAGAAAGTTGATGGGCAAGCCCAAGGCCTGTTCTGCTTCAGACACAATTCTTGCTAATATTTTTGAAGTTGTATGTTTTTTGCTGTGTATTAATAGTTTGTGTTAGTTTGTTGAGTTCTGGTTCAAGCTTGTGCTGTGCAGATTTTTGTGTCACATGTTGAGCCATGCTGAGTTTCAGAAAACATTTATAGCTCAAATGACCTTTACTTTCACTTGAGTTGATTGCTTGAGCCTTGGAGCATTTTTCAAAAGGGAGTATATGCTATAGGGTCTTCTTCTTCTCCTTCTCCTTCTCCTTCTCCTTCTCCATCTTCTCCATTTTGTTCTCATACCTAGTATAATTCCTTAATTCATTTATTTCTAAATGTAGGTAAACTGCCATTCATGTACATTTTCCAGGTTGGTATACAGTAGCAATACAATCAGAGAAAGCGTACCTGATGAGTCAATGAAATCCTTTATAGTTATATTATCAACTTGAATTCAGTGTGGAAAACATGCTGTTGTCAGGTGAATTTTCCTAAAGAGAGTATTCCATGGAGGAAAATAACCTGCCTAATCTTGAAAGGTGGAAGACCAACATTAAGATCTTTGAAGAAGATTAGAGTGTGCAAGCAGACTTCTGTAGAAGAAGATGGGGCTTTCATGTACCTTTATTGATTCTAATATATTGATATTTAGTGTTACAAAGACTTTGAAGATTATATCTAGAATATTTGCCTTTCCTATATACTATTATGCATACCTTGTTTCCTTCTAGCCCTTATGTTATTAGATTAATATAATTTCATTTAGGTTCCAAACCACTCCAAACTTCATTTAGGCAGTGTTAAGGTGCTTAAGTGAACAAAATTGAAAATAAGATATAATAAAGTTTTTTTTAAAAAAGAAAAGGAATAAGAAAAAGAATAAAGAACAAGAGCAGATGATGAGTCCGGTTAATTACACTCACATCCCAAAACATATCCTACAGGGACCACAACTACCATAGGCCAAGGCTTGGGAGGCACCTCAGTTCAGAGGACAAATACCATGGCAGAGAAGACACACTTCTTGGATACTGATAAATGACACTGTTTAATTGATGACATGGACATATCAAGGCATGCTTGTTACTGCCTGTGCTACTGTGCTACTGCTACTACATTCTAGACCAGTTGAAGTTTCTGACTAGTCTTGAAGACAGCCATATATAATATTTAAGCATGAGTGATTGTCTGAAAGGATTTCCTGATCCAAGAAAGGATGCAACTAGATGGAGTTGTGCAAATTCCTTCTTGGCCACATGTATCACCTGCTCATTGACCAGAAGCTATGAGTCCAGGAAGGCCCCTTGAATTCACACTGTTCCCAAATGAGGAAGTGCCTGCCAAATACAAGGTTAATGATTGAATATTCCCAGATCCAGGTGACCCTAATACCCATAGATAATCTTGTGGGGTTCACTCCATCCCTTGCTAGTAGCCCTTTGCGAAGATAATGCAGAGAAGGATCTAGGAAATCAAAATTCTCTTGACCATACCAGTTTTTAAATCAGTGGTTTGTTTCTAAAATCCTTTGCTCCCTCGTTGGATGTTGGCCTTTTGTTGGAAGTATAGATGAAAACATCACTTGAGCTCTTAGTTCTTTAACTTTTATTCCCTAACTGTTTGTAATCTCTTGTTATTGTTTTTAGATTCATTGTTGCATCATTGGTCCCCACATGTAGGAGAAGAAAGGGTTAGTAATCTGTGGGGTTGATTATTTTAGTAAATTTCTCAGTTACATCTTTGATTTTTGTTCCAGGGAGACAACAAACTTTTCTAGATTGACCGTTCGGTCTGCAGACTAAAATTTCTATTTCCCAAAGAGTTGAGTCTCCTATCACTAATATTTGCCTTTTTTCCCCCTAGGTAAGTCTGGGATACTATTCTTCCTGTCACAGGAATGCTGGGTTGTGCCTCCTTTTTAGAAACTATTGGTCACTGCTCTTTTATAGGTGTCTGCATGTTTCTTCCACGGGGAGGCTATGAAAGCAATTTTTCAGGTGGATAGTAGGGGCTTTACTGTTGGTTGTGTTTTTTTAGAAAAGTGACATGTTTCCATCGGTTTCCTCTTTAGCTTCATATATAGGGTCATTTTTTTGGAAAACTGTTTGTTCCTTTTTGTGTTCTATTTAGGTATATTGATTTTCTTCTTTTTGTTCATATATGGGGTCATCTTTTTAAAAACTGTTTGTTCCCTATTGTGTTTAATTTTGGTGTAGTCTTCTTGTTTAGGTTGGGAATTCTCACTTTGTTTATTAAGTTTCAGAGTGACTAAAGTTGTTTCTAAACCCTTTACTTTTTCTTCTAGTAATTCATAGGATTTACATTTGATACATATGTAGTTTGGGTCTTCTGTGGGCATATGTTCAAATATATGACATATTTCTCAAGTAACTATAATGTCAGTCTCTCTGTCTATGATTTCTTTTGTTTGTTAAAAATTGAAAATGTCTAAAAAATATTTTTCCTGTTGCAAAGTGTCGGTTTACAACAGTTTACAAAAGTTCTTGACCATTTGTTCTGTCCTGAAAAAATCATCATTATCTTGTTTTAGGTGTCTGTCTCTTTTTCCATGATTTTTTAATTTTTTTTTCCTCTTAGATCATTAAGAATTTAAAAATTGCTAAAGAATTAAAACAAGTAAACTGTTTTTTCAAATGTTTAGTTGAAAAGAAAAAAATGAAAAATTGAAGATTTAAAAATTGAAAATGGAATTTAAAATTAAAAAGAAATTTTAAAGTTGAAAAAAGATTTAAAAATTGGAAAAAAATTGAAAAAAGCAATTGAAAATTTTAAAAACAGAATTTAAAAAATTGACAAAAAGAGGGTTTTTTTATAAAAAAGATCAGAACTTTTAAAAAAATAACAATTTACAATAGTTCTTGGCCCTTTATGAAATGTTATGTGCTTCTTTATGTTGGGAACCTTAGGCTTTTTTCTATGCTTAGCTCTTAGCTTAGCTCTTAACCCTCTACACCCTACCTTCAAAGTTTATCCCTGTCCTCTCTGTCCACCAGTGTTACGTACTTATCCTTTCCTGCCTGTCTTCTTGACCTTCAATTGCCTGGCCACTACTGGGGTTTTCAGGTACGATGGGCTGAGTTGCGTGCTTAGTCACTGCTCAGCTGCTCTGCCATGCTGCTCTCAGCCGCTGCTGTGCGCACTCCAGCCTGCTATCATACTTAGCTCTGCTCTGCTGCTACTCAGTTGGTCTGCCCCAGTGGTGCACTCAGCTGCTGCTGGTCTGCCGTGCTGCTCTCAATTGCTGCTCTGGGCACTGCGCTGGTATACCACGCTGCTCTCAGCTGCTGGTCTGCTGCCACCTAGCTCCATTTCACCTCTGCTCAGTGACCTCCATTTGCACCTCACTGCCTCTGCTCAGCTGCCAGGTTGGATCGCTCGGCCTTCTCTCTGTCTCTCAGTTGGACTGCTGGGCTGTCTCTCAGCTGGGACACTGGGTACAATTGGGTATCATCAGGTTTGGCTTCATTTGTTAGTGTTATGGTTGTTTTAGTCCGGGCTCCCTGTCGGGAGTTGTATGTTTTAACTGCATTTATTTGTATTTGTATTTTTAGTCTATAGCAGGCATGTCAAACTCGCGACGTCACGTGACGTCGCGCGACGTATCGGAACTTTTTCCCATTGCCGAAAATGGGATGGGCGCAGTTTCTCCGTGATGCTCCGGCCCACGGGCCAGCAGTTTGACACCCCTGGTCTATAGGGATGGGCAGCTACAATACATTTAAATAAATAATAAATTATTATAATGATGATGACAACTCCACCTCTTTAGATGACCTCAGCCAGAGATTTCATATAAAGATGAAAGAGCATTGAACACTCCCACAAAGGAAGGGCCCTAGGGCAGGGGTAGGCAACCTTGGCTCTTTTATGACTTGTGGACTTCAACTCCCAGGATTCCTGAGCCAGCCATGCTGAGGGAAAAGGGAGAGGTTTCCAAGCGGAGCCATTCTGGCTCAGGAATTCTGGGAGTTGAAGTCCACAAGTCATAAAAGAACCAAGGTTTCCTACCCCTGGCCTAGGGAATGACCTCTGTCCCCAGCCAATACTGATTGCAACTGGCCCTTTCCTTGATTGCAACAATGGAATACAGTGCCACCAAATCCCAAGCTCTGAAACCAATCTAGAAGGATATCATGGTCAACAGTGTTGAAAGCTGTATTAAAAGAGAGATCAAGATCTGACATCCAATGTCTACAGTCTCTCTCTAGTTGGTCTCAGTTAATAATCATTAGCATTCTTTCAAAGCACATATTTTCCCTACTCACAACAGAGCAGTGTATTTGCACAAAGAAATTAAATCTAAGTACATATTCATTCCTACTATCTATAGATACACCTAGTAGCTCTGATAGTTTATCTATCTATTCTGCCACCTTCATGACCAAGATCAAAAAGATTAATGACATGCATACGAGTACATCCCAAAGAGGGGAAATTAAGGTAAAATAATAAACTATTTATATCTTGAAGTCAAGATAAATAAAAAATACAAACTGCTTGTCAAGTGTTCTCTCAAGACTGTATGCTGAACTGTAATTTTAGAAGTACTATCTGGAAGAGAAATATGAATTTGGTCATGAAGAAAATGTAGGGAAGCTTTATAGCCTAAACAAGGGTACAATATCATTTGCCATGGGATGCTAGAAGATCGAATCAACTTCTTTAACTGATAAATGGGAGACTTTGTTCCACTTTACACACCTTCAGACTTTGCCACACATTAGTATATTTACAACTATGACTCTGATAGACCTGGTTTGGTATTGAAGAGTCTTTCTGCCATAGCAGTTGGTGCAGTGATGAAAGTGCTGGCGTAGAAACTAGGAAATTGTGTGCTCTAGGCGTGAAAGCCAGCAGGATGATCTTGGGCTACTCACTCTCTCAACCCAACCCACATCACAGGGTTGTTGCTATGGGAAAAAAGAGGAGGAAGAAGAAGTATTATATATGCTTGCTGCCTTAAGTTACTGATAAATAAAGGTGGGATAAAAATCAAATAAGTAAATAAAAGTATGGGTTTCATACTACGCAACTACTGAGACTGCCTGTTCATCTGGAAATCCTTAGAGTTCATCAACTGTATGAGTCTAATTCTAAGTGGATGTGTGTTAGGGGATGGGATATGAGATATTTGATTCAGTTCCAAAGAAAAGAGTGAAGAAGCATTCCACGAAACATATGGAAACATTATTTCCAGGAATCAAAGTTAACTTGGTTGTTAAGGCCTAGTCTTCTCCTGCTGTTAATTGTCACATTGAATTTAACTTCCCAAACCCAAATTGGATGATCCCACATTTTCCTACTTACAAGAATTGCATAAATATGAATGAGATGTTTAAATATTATTTATTTAGACATATTATCCAATGGTCTAAACAGAGATGGGGAACTGGGAATTACAGTTTTCAAAACTTCAGCTAACACATCCAAAGATCAGGGATGCTAGAAGTGGTTAGTCTGGACAAATATTGGGAAAGTTACAGGTATCACATCTTGGTCTAGAATACATGAAAGTAATGAAATACGTGAAAATAAAAAAAGAAGAAAACTGTTGGTGGAATATGCTTTTCTTTGAAAAGATGTTAAGAAATATGCTATTCTTTGTAAAGGTGTTTCTTTTCTTTTGTTAAAGTTAATATATGGGAAACATGACGTCGCATTTACAGAAGTGACATATGCTTACAGTTATATACACATGTAGGAAGAGAGCCTCAAATCCTAACAACTCACTTCCTCCAAAGTCAAAATTGCTGCCCATAGCATGAACAATCTAACTGCTTTTTAAAGTTTTGTCCATAGCTAGTGTTAGGATACTGGAGCAGAATAAAGCACACATATTACAGCCTTATGAATGCAATCCTTGACCAAAGAGGCAAAGAAGCATCCTCAGGGATTTAAAAAGGAGATTGTTATTACTTCCAGCAATATGATTTATGGTTCTGAAATAATATTATATTTTGGGCTGTCTTCCATAATTGAAATAAGAAGTTGTGTTTTGCTCTGTGATTTGGCATAGGGGATGTTTTGAAACAGGAAATGGCATGTTTCTTGTGCTTCATTCAAGTAATTTCAAATATCCAGATTTTTACTTGAGCTTCTTTAGCAGCAAAAGGAGAATTGAGGAAAAGAGCTTATGACAATATGGGTTAGGACGCTGAGCTTGTCGATCAGAAGGTCGGCAGTTTGGCAGGTCGAATCCTGAGTGCTGCGTAACAGAGTGAGCGCCTGTTACTCGTCCCAGCTTCTGCCCACCTAGCAGTTCGAAAGCACGTAAAAAATGCAAGTAGAAAAATAGGGACCACTATGGTCTGAAGGTAACAGCGTTCTGTGCGCCTTTGGTGTCTAGTCATGCCGGCCACATGACCATGGAGACGTCTGGCTCTTCGGCTATGAAACGGAGATGAGCACCGGCCCCTAGAGTCGGAAACGACTAGCACACATGTGCGGGGGAACCTTTACCTTTACCTTATGTATGTATGTATGTATACACACACACACACACACACATTTTTGAATGAAAAAGAAATTGAAAGAATTTGGAGAAATTTCTGGAAAAAATGGAAAAAGCATGTTTATCTTCCTTATCTCATCAGATCTGTGTTCATAAATCTAGAAATTCTCAAGTTCCCATTTGAATTGCAATAGATTTCATAAGATTGACTTCTGCAAATTTTCAAAGAATTGGGTTTCATGTTCCTGCTATTTTCCATTTTGATATGGGATGCTAATATTATCATTCATCCTTTTGACATTTGTACTTTTATTTTAGATTTGGATTCAAGATACATATTTATGCATGTGTGTGTGTGTGTGTGTGTGTGTGTGTGTGTTTTAAAACTTTTTTACTACTTTATGAACAGAAGATGAACACTTCATCTAAGATTAGAAACTGAAGAGGCTTAACAATGCTGTATACCACTGGACCAATTTTCTCCAATCTGTTGCTGTTTTAACAACAACAAAGCCTGATTTGTCAAATTATTATAATTAAAACATCTCCATGATTCCTAATATGTTAATGAAAGCCTGCAGAAGCTGAATTCTCAATTCAAATACAGTTCTCCAGCCTGGTGCTTGATGAACGTCTAACTTTGGGCTGTGAGCTCATGACTATAAAATAAAGGGCTGTTTCAATCAGCCATCAGGCAAGTGAAGAGCACAGGGTTCCCTGGGTCATATGCTTGCAATAGAGATACTGTCTCTGACAGAACAGCAGCATATGCCAGATTTCTTTCGAAAGCTCAAGTATTTGTTATTACAATTCACAGGGGGAAAAAAAATCCAGGGCAGTAAACTTGACATGGTGCATGTGGAAGAACAACAAAGGAGAAATCTTTCTTCTTTCTGGTCCAGCTATGCCCAGAATTGGTCCTTGAGGAAATGATATGGTGCAACCTGTCATACAAGCTTTGCTACAAAAGTAAAACAGCTTCTTTAGTTCATTCACATCTAATTTATTTATTTTTGATGCTTATTATGCTTGGCAAGGCTAAGGGAAGGAGAAGGAGAAGGTAGATGGATGACTTCAAAGAGACTAGTGGAAATGTCCCTGGAAGAGCAATGAATTATCACTAAAGGAGCTCAAGATATGGAAAGCATTTGTCTATGTAGACATTTGGAACCTAACTAGAGTTGATGTTATCTAACCAATTAGTTATATCACACCTAATTCAATGAAAGGGAAATCAAGGCAGCAATGCCTACTGTGATTAAAAATCTTTGAAATCTGAACAAGAAATAAAACTCTTTCAAACAATCTTATAACTCCAAGAATAATAGCATTTATCAAGATAATAAGAAAACATAAAAGCCAAGGTCCATTTAGAGGCTATGAATTTTTAAGCAAGGGCTTTCTCGAAAAGCCATGTTTTTATGGACAGCCTTAAGCAATACAAGGTTTCAGTCTAATAAATCTGTATGAACAGACATTCCTCGAGGGAATAGCCCCCAAGAAGAATTTAGATCTTATGTATGCATGCCTAACTTCAGAAGGCTTGAGGAGATGAAGACCACAGGACAGAGCAGAAGGCACCCAAGTTGCAAGACATTGAATGCCAGCATTTTGCATTCCATCCTAGAAACTAACAGGCAACCAATCTACTATATTTAAAGGGTTATCTGAATTACCTAAATATAAAAATCAACAAATATTGAGCTGGTTCTACAGCATCTGCATGTAGCTTGTACATCAGCAGGTGACTTAAGACAGGAAAGAGAAATACTGTATTTTCCGGCGTATAAGACAACCCCCCAACTTTTGAGATGATTTTCAAGATTTTTCGTCTTATACGCCGGAAAATCAGCGAGCCCGGGAAGGCACACCCTCCCCTCTCACTGTGGAGGAAGCAGGGCAGGCTGGCGTCTGGCGGGAGCCGGCAGGGCAGTCCTGCGCACGTGCATGCTCCCCGGCTGTTAAGGAGCACTCCTTAGCAGCCGGGGAGTGCGCGGGTGTGCAGGACTGCCCTGCCGGCTCCTGCCCGACGCCGGCCAGCTCCGCTGATGCTGCCTCAAGAGGGAAGAGCGTGAGACGCCTGCCATGGCTCCCCGAGGACTCCTTAGTCGCCGGGGAGCACGCGCATGCGCAGGACTGCCCTGCCGGCTCCCGCCAGACACCAGCCTGCCCTGCTTCCTCCACAGTGAGAGGGGAGGGCGTGCCTTCCCGGGCTCGCTGACTTGCAGCCAAGCCGGAGCCGAAAGGGGCTTTTCCTTCCACCCACCCTTTGGAATAGACACAAGAGCTCCCGGGGTCTGGCATTTGCAAGGGGGAGGGGAAGGGGCTGAGAGGCTCTTGGGGGTGGGAAGGGAGAGTCACATTGGAGTGGTGACTGGACTAAGGAGGCTTGAAGTTGCTTTGCATTGATTTATGTACTATTTTCTGGCGTATAAGACGACTGGGCGTATAAGACGATCCCCCAACTTTTGAGATGATTTTCATGGGTTAAAAAGTCATCTTATACGCCGGAAAATACGGTAGTTGTGCTTTTGGCAAGAGGGATGTTTAGATTCCAAGGATTTAAGAAAATAAAATCCTTTGGGGGGGAAAATCTAGTTCTTGGTGGAAACTGAGTGGGACTGTGAGGAAGATAAAGAGCCTTAAAAGGGTGATTGAGAAATAAAATCAGACTTTTTGCTGTGGGCCAAAAAAATGTTTTTTGGTCGAACATCTTTTAACTGCAGGAAAGGGCCTAATGTTCATCTTTTGCCTGTTTGTCTAGCATCATTTTATTTAGCTGCTATTCAGTCAAATGTCTGAATAGTTAGTTGTAAGGTATAATCCCAATATTCCCCAATTTGAATAACTCCAATTTAGCAGAATGTTCATCTCATGATTTCAAAATGAATTTGGCATTTAACTGAATGCTGTCTGGTCACTCTGTCAAAATCCTGGCTTCTATTTGATTTTTGATGCTACGTAGAGAGCCTTTGCATTTGCAGGATCCCAAATGTGAATGCTCTCCTTGTATTATTTTATTGGCTAAAGTGAAAACTCTTTTTAAAAAATGCTTCCAGACTTTTCAAAAGTTTGTAATGGCTTTTGAGGTTCTCTTTTGTTTGTTGAAATTTCAAGAGCTGTTTCTCTGTGTTTGTAATTGTTTACTTACTTTACTTACTTACACCGTAATTGCATACTTACTGTTTTGTATTATGTTCAAAATATTTTTACATATGTGGCTCAAAGAACTTGGCTTAAGAGTTGGCACAGAGATATGGCTAGGTAAACAATCAAATAACTAATAGGCAGAGTTGTCCATACTCAAAATTCCGCAATAGATGAATATTTGCATTCAGTTCCTATTAATCAACAAAACTTTATAGTCGCATAATACAGCAGAAGCCTGGCTGATGGATAGCTTTTCAACCCACAGCTCCCCAAAGCCATAAACATTATCCAAGCTCTTTCGAGATGCAGCATTCCAATCCAATCAAGCCAGACCCTGTTCTAAATTATCTTAACACAGAGACATACACATTAATCAGATTGGAGTAATAAATAGATAGGGTGAAAGCTTGAATTTGGAAGGATGGCTTTAATTAATAAAGTGACCAAGACCATCACAGTCTTCAATCCAAACTTTTGCCTCCACAAAAGGGAAATTTCTCATGCAATCCCACTTCTGGGATTTAGAGCACTTTCACAGGCTAGAGACAAGATGATTATTTCTTTAAAAAGAAGAAAAAGGCTTTTCAGAAACCATCATGCTGAGTTGATCAGGGATCAATTTCAGAAGGGAGGAAGGGAGGGAGGAGGTGTGTGTCACAGTTTAGTAAATCCACCTATAAATCTCTAAACTTGGCTTTTGGAGTTCAAAGAAGAATTTGTGCATCTTGAGATTTCAGGGCCAGTCTAAGGTTTGTTTTTCCTGATTTAAAATTCAAGGTGCATTTGAATTAACAAAATCTCTGTGGGAGCTAAGGACCTTTGGACAGAAAGGGGTATATTTTTCAAAATAAATTCAGAAAACAAATATTTTAATACTAGTGAAGCATTCTTGCCTAGAATCAAATTCTAGTGTGATCAGTGTGGCTGCCCTGCTTTTCAATTCCAGTTTGAAACTTAATAAAATTTGTAGTTCAACTAAGAACTAACTACACAATCATTTCAATATGAGCCAGCAGTGTGCTGCAGCTGCCAAAAAAGCCAACACAGTGCTAAGCTGCAGTAACAGAGGGACAGAATCAAGATCAAGTGAAGTACTAATACCACTTTACAATGCTTTGGTAAGGCCACACCTGGAATACTGCATCCAGTTTTGGTCACCATGATGTAAAAAAGATGTCGAGACTCTAGAAAGGGTACAGAGAAGAGCAACAAAGATGATTAGGGGACTGGAGGCTAAAACATATAGGGAACGGTTGCTGGAATTGGGTATGTGTAGTTTAACGAAGAGAAGGTTGAGGGGTGACATGATAGCAGTGTTCCAATATCTCAGGGGCTGCCACAAAGAAGAGGGAGTCAAGCTATTCTCCAAAGCACCTGAAAGCAGGACAAGAAGCAATGGATGGAAACTAGTCAAGGAGAGAAGCAACCTAGAACTAAGGAGAAACTTCCTGACAGAACAATTAACCAGTGGAACAACCTGCCTCCAGAAGTGGTGAATGCTCCAACACTGGAAGTATTTAAGAAGAGACTGGACAGCCATTTGCCTGAAATGGTATAGAGTTTCCTGCCTGAGCAGGGGATTGGACTAGATAACCTCCAAGATCCCTTCCAACTTATCATTATTATAAAAATTGAACACACAGTGCAAAAACATGTTACCTTCCAGAGGAGTCCTAGAAATAAAATGCTTGATTACTGAATTGGTTGAAGAAATGATAATCTATACTTACAATTAAATCCATTACAGAGGTTTCTTTTTTACCTTTTCAAATTAAATAGCTCTGCAACAATTCCATCTGGAGCCACCAAGCAGTATGCAATATCAGACTGGACTTTCTCCAAAGCAAAGAGGTGAAATAGTTAGGGTTAGTAATCTAGAATTAAGCTGAAAGCATTTTGATATCTGATTTTTACTGATGGCCACCAGATACTACAGCATTTCAGGATGTGGCAGCTGCTATCATATAAAAAGCAGACATGTCAGCTATGTCCCAGCATAGAATTATTTTGGTATTATTTAACATACTCATTACAGAACCATCCATAGCAGGGGTGTCAAACTCAATTTCATTGAGGGCCGCATCAGCATTGCGGTTGCCCTCAGGGGGCCTGGTGGGTGTGGCCTGGGTGGGCGTGGCCTACTGGGTGGGTGTGGCTAGAGTGCGTATGGCCTATTGGGTGGGCATGGCCAGCTCTACATCGTTCACATCAAGGGTGCCTATGGGGGCCCGGGCAGGAGTGGGACAGATCTGAGGGTCTCTGGCAGGAGGAGGGTCTCTGGGCCAGGGCCAAGGCAGTGGGGGCCGTTCCGTCACTGTTTCCAGGA
Organism: Vipera ursinii; assembly: GCF_947247035.1. Lineage (NCBI taxonomy): Eukaryota > Metazoa > Chordata > Lepidosauria > Squamata > Viperidae > Vipera > Vipera ursinii. The sequence continues at coordinate 197,256,712 of NC_139512.1, forward strand.
TGGCTTCGCGGGCCGCATGAAACCACTTCGCGGGCCGGATCTGGCCCCCGGGCCTTGTGTTTGACATGTCTGATCCATAGTGTTTAATACAGTCATTGGTAATGTCATCTAAGGAAGCCAAGCTTTCTCCCCTCTCTAATGCAGATAATCTTTATTAATGCTCAGGACTATATGACCTGAAAAAATAGAAAATATGGCAGCTGAGATAAGAGTCACAGGACAAAAAGGATCTGTGTGAGTACAAATACAAAGATTCTTCATAATGTAGGTGATGAGTTATGGAGAGGCCAATATGACAACGTAGCGTGGTTTGTGGGGAAGTGAATGCCCCCAGTTATGTTTTTTTTCAGGCATGTAGATAACTGCTCAAAATGACAATCTGGAAGGATTGTGAATTCTACACTGGTGCTTTAATTCTTCTCTTTAATGTAATTGAAGGGTTTCAATGGTCCATTTTTATTCTGCTGAATTGCAATCATTATTATGTTTTGCCCAACAGTCATCCAGGTGTTAAGACTGGATCTGGCATTTTTGAGTCCTTCCCAAAAGATATGTTGATGTTGTTGTTTGATGGTGTTAAAGGTTTTGTTGTAGAATATAAGCTGTTGCAAGTAAAGCTGCTTTTTGCAATTGACTGAGGGTGACTTTGTGCCGCTGGTGTTCAAGTGGTACTCCAGGTGTATTAGGATTGCACCTAGAGCGATTGCACCTGTCTTTGATTTCTTTTGTCACAGTCTTTTTACTTCTATTTGTGGGTCTTTGTATGTCATAATTTTCTTCAGTTTTTCTATTCTTTTCTCTCCAGAGAACAGAAAGTCTAACTTTTTTGTCTTTCTATCGACAAAGCGCCCCAGCTTCTTCATTTTCAATTGCTTTGTCTATTTTGTGGTCCCACCAGTTCTCACTTCAAATGGTATTTCTTGGGAAGGGAACAAAAAGAAAAAAAGAAAAGAAAAGGAGAAAAATGACATCAGTCATCCTCTCCAAAGGCATGGGCAAAGAGTCCTATCTTCAGTGCCCCATGAAATACTAGCAGTGTGGAACATTTGAACATTGATCATTCCAGAGGGCAGGCTCTGCTACATATAAGGTGTGCTTTCAGGATTCTGATAGGTGACATTGTTTAATTGATAGAATCCAGAGTGCGTCAGCCCTGCCAGATCTAACCTACTGGCCAAAGGGGAGACAACTCCCGGCTTAGGTCCGGGATATTTGCAGGACCGTCTGCTGCCAGGAACGACTGCCCATTGCCCTGTGCGCTCACACAGGGAGGTTCCTCCTCAGGGTGCCGTAGGCCAGACAATATCAACTGGTGGCCCCCAGGGGGAGGGCCTTCTCTGTGGGGGCACCTGCCCTTTGGAATCAACTCCCCTTGGAACTCTGGATGGCCCTGGATCTCCGTTCCTTCATCGCGACCTTAAAACATGGCTTTTTCAACAGGCTGACCTGGACTGATGGAAGGGAGGTTTTCTTAATTTTGTTTTATTGAGTTTTTAATTGGACTATTTATGGGATAATTTGATTTAATACTTTTTAATGTTTGTATTTTGTGTTTTTATCGTTGTTAGCTGCCCTGAGTCCTTTGGGAGATAGGGCGGCATACAAATCCCATAAAATAAATAAATAAACAAACTGGTCCCTCAAGTAACCAGACCCAGGGCCATGTAGGCTTTATAATTTTGAACAGTCAGAATTGTGGCAATAGTTATGCGGTTCTACCTGATGAGGAGAGAGGAATATTGGAAGGTGCTTTACCTATTCAGGGAATGCGGGGGCTCTGTTGCTTGCCATCTATCATGCATCTACCTGTTTTTCTTCCCCAGGTACAAGTGGGAATAATCACTGTTGATTCTAAATGTAAGAGAACAATATAAACCTAGTTAGTCAGGATCAAATAAGGGCACATAAGATCCCACAATGACCAACAAAATGCTTCTGAGAAGACCACAGGTGAAGCAATGGTGCAGTAGGAGGTCTTCCATTTACATGGTGATTATATTTTCTTGGAAAAAAAAAGCATGAATTGAAGATCAAAACCTAAAAACTTTTCAAAACACATATTCTAATAAAAATATCTAAAATAAAACCGTGTATGTAAATTTACTTTAAAAGAACAATTCAGTTTCCATTTTTCACTCAAATGTGAAAGACTTTGCATCAAGTGGTACAATTGGCATGATAAAAGTTTAAATGATCAAAACAAAGGACAAAAGTGAGTTTTTGAAAAATGAATAAATCTAAAGGACAGCTTTCTGAAATAAAGGATTATCCTTTAAAGGACACATAGTCACTGTACCCATTTGTAATCTCTAGCCTCTGGTATTGAAAGTCCTAAAGCCTTTGAGATTGTGGTTAAGTAACCTGTATACTTAGCAAGCATCTGCAGTTTTATCGATAGCATTATTTAAACCCCTCTTTTCATCTTATGCTAGTTATCCCACAGACTAAATGTGAGTGGTGTGATTTTTATTTTTAAGCATTTCTGAAACCCTCTTGCTCTTTGTTGTTTTGGCTCTTTGTTGTTTCTCGGTGCTTTATTATGGGTTTTACATTATTCTTTAACTTTTTTTTATAGTGTCCTTGATCTTGTTGTTACCCACCCATAGTTCATAAAAACTGCAGTGACATGTGAATATTGCAAATGAACGAATAAATAAATTTATAGCATTGATTTTTGTCTATGTTGAATTGCTTTGCTTAGTCAAGCCTACCATCTAATATGTTTCTCCAAATGGAGAGTTTGGAGTTTCTCCCATTTGTTGTATAATTTTATTTATACAACATACTGCCTCTACTTCTTTGTGTTTTTCCCAAAGCCCAACCATCCCAAAATATGTTTTTCTAAGCATATTCCCCGGCATTTCCATCTATGTTTCATTTTAGATGCAGAGAAGCAGCACTTGTGGGTTTCTGGAATGAAGAGAGGTCCAGAAGGCCTTTTTGGAATTCCTCAGTTACTACGAGGAACATTTCTCAGCACAATATCAAAACACAAACCATTTCCAGTCACATCTGCATCTGTTCCACAGCTCCTTACTTGCTCAAACCCAAAACTATTAGAGCAATTTGTGGTTCTACTGTTAGTGCCTCAAAGAATTTAGTTTAAAGAGCCTGTTTAGGAATGCAGCGCGTGTTGTATCAAACAAAGTTCTTGTATGTTTTCCCTGTGAAAGGTGCTATGTTTCTACAGCAGTTCTATCAATGGAAACAACCATTTTATCAGAGTAAAATCGAAAGCATGCACATACCACGTGCAGACTGGGAAGCTTCATCCTCTGATTTGAAAGCAAATCCCCAGGAAACAGTTTCAAGGAAATTCATTTTAGGTAAGAAAACTCGTATGTGTCAGTGAAGGGTTTCTATCCCTATTTCTATTCATAGGATCAAAATCCTAACTTTATCATTATTTGTGAACGTTCCCCAATAAAGTGAAAGCAGCCTGCCCACAGATATATATACTAAGCAAAATCTTTTTTTCCCCTATTGGAAAACACCTTTCAAATTGTTATTTTTGCATATTGTCATGGTGGGCTCAGATTCGGAATCAGAGAAAGGGACGGACAAGGAGCACCCAGTGCTAGAGCCAACTTTGGAAGTGCTGACAGACAAGGAGCAGTCAACTCCAGCACCACCAGAAGGACTGCTGATGGAAGAATTGAGGCAAACCAGCAGCCAGCAAACACAGCTGCTGTCACTCTCTGAAGATGAGGCCATGGATTTCTCAACACCCTTCCAATACAAGAGCTCAGGGGCCTGCAAAGAGAATAAAGCAAAGGCACTCCCCGAGGCTACTCATTTGGAAAGAGTCTTGTCTTGCTAAATGAACTACATCAGGGTTGCTTCTGTTACCAAGTGGAGCAGCCAGCACAACTTATCCATTAATGCCAACTGTCTGTTAACTCCCAATCTACGTGCCTTGCCTTGTGATCCTCACAACCTTAACTTGAAACCTGGACCAGCTGATGAATCTGCTACAAACTGTGACTCTCAGACTCTGCATGACTACTCTCTTGCATGCGGTTTTGACTTGGAACTATTGTAAGACAAACTTCCTGAGCCATGGGGGGAAATGTTCTCTATACTGCAAGTGTGTGTGTTTGTTTGTAAGCCTTTGTAGTGTGCTTGGCTTGGGACAGGACAGATAAGAAGTTAATATTTATACACACAGAACAGAATAACAGGGTTGGGAGGGGCCTATTTGAATGAATGAATGGATTGAATTCATGAGCCTGGTTCTGTTCTCTTTGCTTTTTACTAAGGATTGAAACACAAAATAATATAACACCAACACTGTTAGCTAACAAGACATTTGGGGAAGAAATGAAAGATCGAGAGCAGAACTGATGCTGTAGCAAACTGAAAAGCTGGCAAATGGACCAGCTCTGCAGGATTCCTCTCTGGACAAGGAGAGGTCTTGGGATCACCCACAAGTCCTCCATACAGTTGCTCCTTGCAGGAAGGTGCAAGACAGTGGTTTGCAGTAGTTTTAGAACTTTAAGAGATGAGGGAATGCCATCTTAGCCCAAACTGTGATTGGCATTTGGTGTTGCTTTGGATTGTTAAAAAAAGTTATGATAGGATGGGATTCTGAAGGATGGACACTAGATGAAACTAGAGGAAGTAAAGATTACAGTTAAAAGAGAAGAACACCTCTATTTGACTTGCTAATATAGAATGGGGCAAAATTATTTTAAAATTTGTTATACTGAAGGATATTTATGAACAATGGACCAAGAAGTTTATTTTAAGAGTGTCTGCCATTATAGACAGATTGTCCTTAAAAGTTGTTATGGAAGAGGAACAAGTTTTACTAGATAATACTGAGACTGTTCTGAAAGTGAATTTAAACATGACAGGCTACAAGAATGACATGGAAAAAAGATGCTATACTGAATATACAAATGAATCCAACTGACATCTTACTTACTTAGAAGTATATTCTTACCAAAAAGGTGTCCTGGATAACTTTCCAATATTTGATTTACAAAATAGACTTGTCAACATTTAGAAGAATATTGTGAGAGATGGCAAAGGAAAAAAAATGAAATCAAGTTTTACAACATTACTTAAACGGATTAAAGGTCAGGACTGTTAAAAGTAAAAGAAAGGAATTTAAAATTGATTTATTTGATCAAGGTTAAAATACATACATTATTATCTTTGGTAACCCTTAATGGACATTTGCTGATCAGGACTGAATGATGAGGCTTTAAGGATTTGTTTATACATAAGAGTTGGGATATGGGGAAAAAAGATCATTTGTTTTTATTGTAAGAAAAGGTGATAACTTATTAAAATACTTTATACTTGTTGAGGTGAAGGGGAAAGTCAGGCCTTTATTTCTTTTCTTTACTATATCATTTTTTCTTTTCTATTTTTTCTTTTCTGCACTTCTATTTTTTCTTTTTATTCTTTTAGTTTTCTTAGTTCATTATATTTTTATTTTTTAAACTGTAATGCTTAATGTTACTAAATTATTAGTTAACAATGACTGCCAAAGGAGACAGTACTTTTCTAGTATGTTTTCTTTCTTTTCCCCCTTTTTGTCCAATCGTGTCGAATTCAAATCCTTGCAGGTTTCTTGGCAAGCTTTTCATAAATGATTTGCCATTGCCTCTTTCTTAAGGCTAAAAGAAAGTGATTGGCCCAAAGTCACCCATGTGGCTTTGTGCCTAAGGCAAAAGACAAAACTCAAAATCTCCTGGGGTTTTTTTGCCTAATTCTTAACCACTGCACTAAAGTATAAAGTATAGTGACAAGTAAATGTTGTTAAGGTATGTTTTGTCTATCTGGTAATACAGTGGTTAGAATGCAGTATTGCAGGCTACTTCTGTGGACTGCTGGCTGCCAGCAGTTTGGCAGTTCGAGTCTCACTGGCTCAAGGTTGATTCAGCCTTCCATCCTTCTGAGATCGATAAAATGAGTCCTGTATTGTTGGGGGCAATAGGCTGACTCTGTATACTGCTTAGAGAAGGCTGTAAAGCACTGTGAAGTGGTATATAAGTCTAAGTGCTACTGCTATTGTTATTGCGATTGCTATCTTAGCAAAAGTCATTTAATTTAAAGCTCTTTGTCTACTTGAAGTTAAACCAGTGCCCCTAATAAGATCAAACTCCAGAATTCCATTATCTAGGAAAGTTGGTCCCCCTCTCTCATTGCAGTGATGGTGGTGGTCAGTATTTAAGAAAAAGGTGTTGTGTTAGTCAACTGGTTAAGGCTACTGAGGAATTGAGGAATTTACTAGCCTAGAAGCAAGCTGATCCAACTAAACACTGCATTTGAGGGCATACAATCAATGGAAGTACTGTATGAGAGGATCTCTTTGCCACTAGATCATCGACCTTCTTTCTGGAAAAATACAGTCCCGAAGGACTATTATTCATTAATATTCCATCCCAACCCTGTCTTCTGTAGAATACAGTGACATACCACACCCTGTTTTTTTTAAAAAAAAGATTTCCCCACCTCTCCTGTTTCCACCATCATGTTTTATATTTAGCCCATTTGGGAGGAATGCCAGAGATAAACGCAGGGCTGTAAGGCTGTATTGCATGGCTTTATAGCAAGGCTAATTTTTAAAAAATATTCGTCTCCCTTCTCTTTATAATAAATGAAATGCCTTTATGGTGGGTTGTGAAGGTCTGATGCAGCCCAGTCAAGGCCAAAGAGGCATTTTCATTATAACATTGGCTAATCTGGACTTGAATTTCCAACGGAGTTTCATGAAGCCTTGATATATAATCTGCTGGCCATCAGATAAGTTACAGACAAGGTTTTTGAAAGGTTATACTTGAACAGACAACAAGAAAGGTTGCCCTGTTCTGTCTACATGCCCTACTAATCAGGCCCAGTTTACAAAAGGAGTTTTCATCCAGGTAGAGCCTCAAAGAGCCAGGGACAGGAGCCCTATGTCTGTTGGCCATATCTGCCTGTCACTCACAACCTTAATGTAGGCAGCCTGGTGACCCTGAAGACATGACTAAGGGGAACAAGGAACATTGGCCAAGGACTTCCAAAACTTTATAGTAAGAGACTTTTCATCTATCAGGCAAAGCCACACAAATAAGACACCCCCTCTTCTCTTTCTACTCATATTTCCTGATAAACTTTCATAGTGGATTGTGCAGCCTCACAAACACTTCCTGTAGTACCTTCTTCAACCGCCGCCTCTTCAGAGGTTGAGGGTGTTTTTTTAGGACCCAGTCCCTAGCATTTTGTAGAGAGCAACTGATTTAATCTATTTAAGAAGGATGTTAAAACAGAAGCATCTGGGCGATGTGACCTACGGTATTTAAATTGCCGCTCTTTCTTTTTTCAAAATAAACAGATTCATGTAAATATAATGTTGCATTTCCTTCCTTGTTATCAGATCTTTGCCATCCTTAGGCTTGAGCTGTCGTATGTAAATAGTACTTGAAAGAGAAATATGGGATCTGAGGGAAGGCATGAATCTCAATAAAATAAAAAAAGGAACTTTTTTTCTACTGGTGAGAAAAACATTGCATTACAAAAGCACTGACCAAACTTAAACTCATTTTGGTCTCTCTCTCTTTCTCTTTCTCTGTCTCTCTCTCTTGTTAGAAAAAGCTGCTCCAAGTAAACATTGTGTTGAAAAGAATTAGTGAAATGTGGAATAATCATCAAAAGTATGAGCAACCATTATTTGCAAGTACATTTCTTCTGAGGTCCTTATTCAGCCTTTTTATAATATTAAAAGCACAATTCCTTGGCCTGAATTTGCACTTGATATGCATTTGATATCCAGTGCTTTTTTTGTAAAAGAAAAAGGTGCTGGAACTCACACGTGTCATACAACCCGCCTTGCCTACCCTACAAGGTTCCATCCAAAAAAGGTGCCGGAACTCCGTTCTGGGCGTTCTATGAGGGAAAAAGCCCTGCATTCATCGATTAATGAGTTAAAATTAAATTATTTAATTATAGTGCCAGTATCCACTATACAAAATTTTGTGTAATTTCAGTTTAAGAAGATGTGGCTATTTCAATAATATACGTTACAAAAATCTACTTTAGCTCCTTCTTTTTCTTCTCGCTGTGTGGGTAATCCTGTTGTTATAAGAGTCAGCAAAACAATGCAAGACCTGGAGCACTCAATGAAATATTAATATGAATAATTAAAATAGGCCCGATGAACATTCCCATTCTATTAATATCGCCAGCATAAGCATTTTGTTTAAGTTAATGGTGAAAGGGTGTCCACTAGTCTTCCAAGGGATTTCTTTGAGGCTGATTTATTACCTTGCTGGAGCACATTAGCCCTTTATTTTTAAACTACACAGTATGGTTGAGGGGATTCAGAACATTCCAGACGAGTGTCTGCAAAAACATCTCTGGATCAGTGGCTGTGATCACGGGCTGGGTAATTGCTTTGATTACAGCATCCGTCTAAGACAAAGAAAGTGGACTGGAGCAAGGCAGGCTCTGGTCTCATTTACAGGTCTGGAGATGCATGTAGAAGCTATTATGAGCGGCCTCTGACCCTGGCCACCCTCAGGTGAAACTCCTTTGCCCAGTCACCTCCTGTTAGCTTCAGTCAAATGACATACTTTGGGGAGCTGTAGCCGCAATGGCGACTCGGTGGCTGTTAATCAACCAGACAATATCAGAACCACAGGCCCAGCCTGGAGCTACGCAGATGCAAAAGCAGACGAATTGGAACAATAATGGATTTTCAAACTTATTACAATGATAGTGTTACTTACAACAAATCTGTCTGCAGATCTATGGCTATGGAGATAAAAGCCTTTGGGATGGAAATGTCAAAGGCTCGAGTTTATTTATGTATAAGGTAACCATAAATAACAGTGGCATATCACTAATTATAGGGCATATTTATTCTGCATAAGTGGCTTCCCACATAGAAGAGTTGTTAAAATGCAGAGGTTGGCTTCTGAAACATTCTGCTTTTATTTGCTGCAACCAGAATGAGTGCACAGGACTGGTTCTATGAATTGGAAGAAAAAAAAGAAAAGAAAATAGAAACAGACATGCTTTGTTTTGTTTCCAAATTATCTGTAATCATATTGATTTAAATGATGGACATAGCTACAGCTCCGGAAAAATTCTGTGTTCAGATGCAAAAGGCCTACTCTTACTTTTCAGCGATTTAAAATGTATATATCTGAATTCCTTTACAATGTTTAGTTTTTCTTCTTTGCATTGTAGAATAAATGTATATATTATTTTGTGTATATTTGTGTAATTGGGCATGTGTAAGAGAAAGGAACTTTGGTAAACTGATGTAAAATTAAAACAAAACATTGGTACTTGGCAAGAAACAGAAAAGTCAGAATTTCCAACAAGGTAGTTTGCTGTGCCATGATATCCAGGTGCCTTCCGATATATTAAAAGCAAAGAGATTTATTATGGACTGAACCATATTTCTTCTGACATCTGAATGATTATTCTCAGTATATAAGTGTAAAAGGAAGATTATAACATTATAAAATACTTAAAATACTTTCTTTTTAAATGAGGAAAGTATTCTCAGAAAGTATTGTGAAAACCTAGGTTTATTCTGAGTAATGAATATGTGAGATTTAAATTTTACAGGTAAAAACACTATCAGATCAAATTGATTCTTTAATCCATAAAAATTGGATCGTATAGAAACAGCAAATATTCTAATGCTGGCCCTAAGAAAATATGCAGTAAAATAAATGAGAATAAAAAAAATGCTGACAAATCAAGATTTTGCATTCAGGGATAGTTATTATAAGACAAAGTCAGAGCAATCAGTGTAATCTCAACAAATATTTCTGTCAACTACTTAAGGGTTTGGGTCCATATTTTTGATAGAAGAAAAAAAAAGGAAATCCAGTCCCTAAGTAGTTCAAAAGTTCTGCTAAGTTGTCTATCTATCTATCTATCTATCTATCTATCTATCTATCTATCTATCTATCTATCTATCTATCTATCTATCTATCATCTATCTATCTATCTATCTACCACCTTTATTATTTTTGAAAACAACTCAAGGTGACGAACTAACTGAATACTCCTCCCTCCTTCTATTTTCCCCACAACAACCCTGTAAGATGGCTGTCATAGCTAAGGTGGGATTAGAACTCACAGTCTTCCATTTTCTAGACTGGTGCCTTAACCACAAGACCAAATTGGCTCCCATATGGCTTTATGGCTGTGACATTCTTAACTGGGGAGGGGGAAGTATTTGTACAAGGACTTTCTCCTGATTACTCTTTAGGGGATGGTTTATGGCAGAAAGAATTGCACAGTTAATATAAATCAGTTATTCAGCTCTCGTGCCTTCTCCAAATTGGATCTCCATGTTATCCCAACCCTCAGACAGCTTCCGAACTATTATTTCACTCAGATTCTATAAATACATTTTTAAAAGTGTGCAGGAATTTGGGCTTTCATTAAGATAACATTTGTCATAAAATAAAATAAAATAAAAAACAGCCAAAGTAGTAACAAAACAACCATAAAAACAAATATTCTTGAAGGTTGTTTATTTTTTGGGTAAATACACATTCTACTTATGCTTCTTGTAGCATTTTCACTTTAATTCTAGCTTTTTTTCCTTGTCAGATAAATTTCAATATTATAGTATTCACTTCATCAAAAAAGGCTTTTCCCAGCCTTACAGGAATCGTTTGAAATAAAAAGAGTATTTTTGGTAAGATATTCATTTTCACTGTTGCTATTCTCCCCAACACTGAAAGTTGGAAGTTTTTCCATTTTTCCAAATCCAATTTTATTTGTTTTAGCAGTCTTACATATTTATCTTCTTTTATTGTTACACATCTTGCTGTTTAATAAATTCCCAAGTATTTCACTTTTTTAACTATTTGAAGATTTGTTTTTTTTGTTAGTTGATTTTTTTGTTTTTCTGTTAGATTCTTTGTTAGCACTTTAGTCTTTTCTCTGTTTATTGGCAACCCTGTCACTTCTCCAAATTTTTCTATTTTCTCCAGACGTTTGTTTAGTGCTTGTTTCCAATGGATCTTCCAATATAAAAGCCAAATCATCTGCAAATGCTTGTAATTTATATTTTTCATTTTTTATCTCCAGTCCTTTAATTTTTATATCTAACTGATATAGAACATTGTCTAATGTTTCTATTCAGTACTTCCAAAGTTAGTATAAATAGTAATGGAGATAGTGGGCATCCCTGTCTTGTGCCCTTTTTAATATTGAAGTTTTCTGTAAGATCTCCATTTACAATTATTTTGGCAGTTTGTTTACAATAAATTGTTTTAATACACATTCTTCTTAGAATACTTGGCTCAAAACTGGCTTTTGATTTCTCTGCTGTTTTATGGATCACATTTGTTTTTTATTTAATCAAAGGTATTGTTTTTACACAATAAAGAACATCCACAAGAGCTCCAGAATTAGGCTAATTATATGACATACCAAAAAGAGAGCTGGGTAATTTTGTTAGCATCCAATTCCAGATTTCCATAGCTTAATCTGAAGTTTGATATACATAATATTTAAACAAGTTAGAGGTGGTCTAACACTTCACCTCAAGTTCATAGGGAAGCACTGTGTGATGATTATGAAACATTTCAGTTACTAGAAATGCTTCCTTGTCTCATTGATTCTTAACCCTGAAATCACATCAGTTCCTACAAGTCTGGATGAAAGAGCCATTGTTTTGTTAGCATTCACACTGCCATTTTTAAAATTTTATTCTGAAATATATCTCAATTACAGAACAAAATAAAATTATAATAAAATCTGTTTTTTCATGCAGCATTGCTGCAGACTGAACATTCAATTTTAATGTATATTCACACAGAGAAAACACCACAGAGAAAGCAATTAATTGCCATCAATTTTCAGCAAAAACACACAAAGCAAAGAAAGTCTCTATAACTTCAGCCATAGATTTATGTAAAGTATCAATTTAGTACGGATGTAAAACACATTGATAAAAAAACAAACTTTCCTGAATCTGTGTTTATCCAAAACTGGCCAATTTATAGCAGGGTTCATTGAATCTGCCAAGTTTCCCCAACCCTCACTTTTAAATTTTGTAAGTTTGTGAATACCTTTTTTTAAAAAAAATTTTTTTAAAAAGAAAGTATGCCATTATTTGGAGAATATGTGTGAACATTTTTTTTCCTAACACACGTGCTCTTTTCCTGAGGTGCAGTTGGCAAGTACATTTTCACCTCCTAATCATACCAGATGATCAAAATCCCAGAATTTGAAAACTCAGGGAAGGATGAACATTAAAGGATATTGTGTTGCAGGTTTCTTCTTTGTTTCTAGTTTATAATAGCGTAATCTTAAAGTAATGACAGATTATTTTGAGGAATTATTTAAAGTTGCACCGAACATGGTGATTTATTCCTTATACAGGGGCATAGGCTCCAGAATCTCTGCCAGCCCCACATTTTCTGTGACCCAGAGAGCATGAGCATGTTGGCTTAATTTGCAATTGTCACCTGCTGCATAATTCTTTGCAGATGCTTGATTTGTCTATAGAGATAACAGCATACTTGTTAGTGTTTCCTCAGAAATAGTAAGGGAACAGTGATTTTTTTCTTTTTTCTTTTTTAAAGCCAAACAACACAACTAACACTACAGTTGGTTCATACATCAGAACTCCCGCTTCTCAAAAGTAGTGTGATGATGAATCACACTTCTGGGTGCTGAGAATGCATTCTATTAACAGGTTTGCTTTTCCATCACATTAAGCAGTCTACGATTAAAATAGCTTCTTTCCTGCTAGTATCATGGAGGTAGAATTGTTACTACAGAAGTGGCAATGCTCCAAATTGCTATCAGTTAAAAACAACAACAACAACAACAACAACAAAGCTAGAAAGGCTTTGGGTTTTTTTGCTTATTGCAACTCTAAAAATATGTTAATTTATGTTGTGGCATATAAAATCAAATCATTTTAAAAGCTTATGTTTATCCTACTTGTTGCAGTGGGTTTTTGTTTTTGTTTTTTTTGCTGGTAAAGCAGACCTTTGTTGCTGTAGTTTCCTGGTTTATGTTTAATTCTGTTATCTATTACTAATTTACTGATTTTGCTTCTTGTGTAAAAATTAGTTCTGTTTTAAGCAACAAGATTCATGGAACAGCAAACATCAGTTTCAAAATGTGCACTTTTTAATGTTTCTGATTAATTTGTGTCACATTTACAGTGTTTCAATGATATGAGAAAACCAATTAGATTAGAAATCTGTTTGATTAGAACTATCATCAGGAAAAAAAACCACATCAGAAAAAAAGCTGATTAATTTTAAATAGATTAAACTTGGACCACCACATTGTTCCTTAGCTACAATTCTGAATATAAGAGTCACAGCATTTATAATCTCTCCCCTGCATTCCACCCCCACCCAAATAAGTGGTGCTTATTTGTTTAAAGAATCCAAGTCTGATAAAATTCCCGATTTCATATAAAGAAAGCAAAGAAACTGCATTAAATATAACTGGGTATTCTTTACACACACTTCCCAAAATATGTACTGATTATTAATATAGCTATTACTTCCATATACATTGTAATGTATTGGGCTTGTTTTGTAACACCATGTGGTAATGGCTGGAAGGCTGTTTGAGCAGGGAGCTAGCTAACGGCTCCCAGCGCCTCAGACAATCCGTCTCCAGTGCTGCTATTGGTTGCCCCTAGGGCGGCAATAGGTTGCTTCAAACCTATTGGCTGCTGCCTAGGGGCCAGGGTATAAATTGCTGCATCTGCAGCCCAGTTCTCTAGTTCAGATCCTGCAAGCAATAAAACATGATCTTTGCTGAATTCACTTGCCTCGTCTTCATTCCTACGCAATGAACCCAGTATACAACACTGGCGACTAGGATGGGATCCTGCTTCTCTGTCAGAGCTGAAAGTCACTAAGGGAGAGGCAGTGCATGCCTGGTGGGAAAAGCAATTTCCCTCCCCTATGGTCGGCTAGCTAAGCCACGCTAGCGACCACACACTCAGAAGACCAGTCCCTGAGCAACAGAGAGGCAGGATTCAAGCCACGAAGACCAGAATGCCCAAGGTTGGCAGACTGTGAGAATTCAACATCAAGAAATCAGAAGGATGGCCCTTGTACCTGTCCCAGGTCGAGAACTACCTTTGGGCGAACCAGGTCTCAGAGGACAGACTGAAGGCCACCATGCTGCTCTGTGTGTGCAGCCCAGCGACGTTCAATCTGGCCGAAAACCTGTTCGCACCCACGCCATTGGAATCCGTCTCCTACGCTGAACTGATGAAGAAGCTCGGAGAACACTTCCAACCGAAGATGTCGGTGATTGCATGGTGCTACACCTTCGAACAATGAATACAGCAGCTAGGAGAAACCGCATCTGAATACATCGCGGCCTTGAGGAAGGCCATGTGACTGTGTCATTTTTCAGACATTGAAGAGCGACGAACAGGTTTGAACAAACGAACCCAGTACACAACATACATGATGTTCCATAACTGAATGTACATCGGGTGGATCAGGCTCATGATGGGTCCAGAGGTTATAGAGTGCCCATCAGTCTATCCCCAAATATGAAGTTATGTATGCATACATTATAAAGCACATTTTTGTGAATAAGTAATAGGGGGAAAACAATCTCCCATATGTTATAGGAGCAAAAACGTAAATATGTCATTCATAGTAGAAAACTTCAATAGAATCGCCCAAATTCCATTATTCCCCTTTTTTAGCATCTTTGACTCAGAGTTGCTCTGCAAGTGAGATGGGCGGTCTTTAAAATTGATATACAGGTAGTCCTTGACTTATGACCACAAATGAGCCCAAAATTTCTGTTGTTATCTCAATAAGATAACAAGACTTGAAAGCATGGCGGGGGGGAAGGGGGAGCAACCTTTTGCCTCTCCTGGGATGCATTGAGTGAAGACGAATTGTCTTGGGCTGCATATTATATAATTTAGTTAATGTATGTAAGTCACATAACACTGTTAAAAGTTTACAGTCACCTGGGACCGCATTGCTAGCTATCCAGGGCTGCATGCATCTGTGGGGCGTGGGTGGGACACGTCTGCTTTAGAGCATGTTTTCTGGAATTCTTTCCAACTCCTGTCCAGCAACTGCCATAGGAGTGTCCATATTTTCTTTTGCATAAGAAAATAATGGGATGCATTTGGACATGCAGAGAGGAGAATAGTTGTGTCTGTGTCTCTGTGTGCAATGGGAAGCGCAGGGTGGGGTGCATATCATGCCCTGCTGCAGGCCAAATGATGAGAAAGGAGGAGGGTGGAGTTAGAACGGAGGAGTCAGCAACATTCTGAATCTTTATCCAAGATAGATCTTGCTCCATCTTTGAATTTTATCTATTGTTTGTCAGCTTCTCCCATCACAGCAAATTTAGTTCAGTTTGCGGAGAATCATGTTGCTAATGGACAGACGGAAACCAAAACTTTGTATGTGATCTCATTTCAAAATTCCTTGGGGTTGGAAAGAAAGAAAAAAGAAAGAAAGAGGGGAGGCATTTAAGAAGAGAAGGTAGAATTTAAAGGTGTTTTTTTTTTAAAAAAGGGGCAATTTACATATTTAATAATAATAGGTTCTGATTTAACATTATATGCATACATTTATATATTTATAAATCTAGAGTACAATCAAATTTAATATAATAGTTTGTACATAGGGGGATTATCCAAAATTATGTCTGTATCTGTATGTCACAAATTTTCAGATACAATTTTATATTATTGTTTTGTACATGTATGTCATAAGAAAACAGTTTTCTTTCTTTCTTTCTTTCTTTCTTTCTTTCTTTCTTTCTTTCTTTCTTTCTTTCTTTCTTTCTTTCTTTCTTTCTTTCTTTCTAAAAATGATAGGTTGTGTACTTGATTCAAGCAGGTTATATTTTTTTTTAAAAAATGAAGCAGTTTTGAAAGCTTTGCATCTTGCCACTTACTAATTATATCAAGTATAGGTCCAGTTAAACATCTTCACTCCCACACTATTCTTCCTGGGTCTTTTAATTTTTTCTTAATTATTACAGACAGCAAATATAACTACACAACACATAAGAACAGATTATAATAATCCCCCCCTTAAAAAAAGAACAGAAAAAAAATCTGCTATATACCTTGGAGGCATATTAGCATTTCTTATGGATTTAAGGGGTGAGGGATTAATTAGAGAGTTTCAAAATGTGCCTAATTACATATTTACTGGAGAAATAAATAATTCACATTTCACAAGTTTCTATGAAATGATGGTTTCCTTTTGAAGATCTAGAAGTCTGGGTTTAAGTAATGTGAAAGTTCAAACAATAAAAAGACTCCTAATCCTTTATTGATCACCATTTTGCTCCATCCAGAAGCACAAGAGAATGGCCCCTTTCCCCTCATGACTGGAAAACCCAGTGCAACTTCACAGCCTAGCAATTTATCAAGCAAAATGAGCAAACATTAAAAAGGAACTTTGTTAATTTATGTTGACATTTGAAGCTAGAAATTCAAAGCCACTGGAAACCTACATTTTATTAAGAATCCCTTGGTGTTAAGCATTCCAATTTCATTCTTGTCTTTGAAATCATATTCCCTTGACAACAATCACTCTCTTGTAAAAATATGAAGAGTTTATGAGAGTCTACCTCAGGAAGCAGTTGCTCCAAATACTGTGAGCAGGCAAATACTTTTGTGTTAGAAAAATTAAAATGTTAAAATATGGAACTGAGTGGCAGTTTACCAAGTAGATCAAGGGTGGGCAACATATGGCCTTTGCAATATTGTTAAAGTATGCCTTTCATTATTTCTGTAATATTTTGTAACATTGTCTTTTCAGTTCAGAAAAAGGTTGAGGTTCCATTATACCCAAAGGGCCATAAGTTGCCAATTTAAGGAGGCCATACAATCAACAGGCCATAAAAAGCAATTCTGAGTTTAAATGTTCATTTCCATCATCAGTAAAATCTACTATTTGATCACACAAGTTTCTTTTCATGCATGCTCTTCATTCAAGCTATTAGTCTTCTCATGGGTAAAGGCAGACTCAATTTCTGGGCTGCATTGCCTTATAATCTGAATTTTGGGGGGGGGTTGCAAGGAAAAAAATAGTAACAAGTCAAAAGATGAAATATATCAAGGCAATAATGTATGCAATAATTCCACTGAAAGGCTGTTGTACATGTACACAAGTTACTGACTGAAACATTTAGGGACGGCTCTCATCTATAATAGGCAATGTCAACCAACATCACCTCAGATAAAGAGCTTTTCAATGAAACCAAGTTATATACTAAGCCTCTAAACATCGAGCCTACAGTAATAAAGATCGGGGGGGGGGGGGGAGAAATTACACATGGTACCAATCAAGGCTAATCACTTCTAGAATTTAGGTATTCCTTCTTCCATTAAGTGAGGAATGGAATGGCCCTTAGGATCCAGGAATATTGGTAGGCAATTGTCAGGGAGATTTATAAATAAACTGAAGGTAATTTATAATCCTTCTTGTTCCCTAACCCGCACAATAACAATTACATTCATGGCATTGTTCCCATTTATTTTTCTTCAATCTCATTAAAGGAAAGGAGAGTTCTAGGCAAACAGTCTGATACCGTGTAAAGGAACAGCACTGTAGCTTAAAACATTTCAGAGTTATACTTCTTCTGAGAGATTCAAACACTGAGTCACAATCATAAATTTTAAGATGAATACTCTTTGTCCCATAGCTCCAGTGCAGGGAGCCTGGCCATTCATTTACAATACAGAAAAGCAGTTGCTTAAAATGGGGTAGTGAACTTACAGTCAGACATTTTGCATTGTGTGCTGAAAAATATCAAGAGGAACGTTCTTTGTTTTCTTTTCAGTGCTGTGATGCCATTTTGAAATTATTTCATTAATATTTGGAAAAACATACAATATTGTTTTAGTTTCCCTGCTGAGAATGTAGCCACACAAAAAGGATAAATAGGGAATACGTAACCTTTTTACAAAGAAGAAAGAGAATTGCAATGATCAGCAAAAAGCAGGTCCTTGCAAGCTTTCCATGCCTAGAAACAAGAAAGAAAGAAAGAAAGAAAGAAAGAAAGAAAGAAAGAAAGAAAGAAAGAAAGAAAGAAAGAAAGAAGGAAGGAAGGAAGGAAGGAAGGAAGGAAGGAAGGAAGGAAGGAAGGAAGGAAGGAAGGAAAGACTACTGCAATGGTATGTGGAATGACCTTGGGAGATAAGGGGAAGAGATATTGACAGGGGAATGATCAGATTAAAAAAAGGCTGGGAGATGAGCCCACAGCTGGTAGAGTAAGAAACTTAGGATCTAAAAGAGATGGTGGAAGATTTGTACTTTCAGACTTGCAAGATTCTGCTAATGTAGCCTTACAAGAAAGTATAATTCATGAACTAATTTATTTATTTATTTATTTATTATATTTTTATACCGCCCTTTTTCCGAAGGACTCAGGTCGGTGTACAGGGCAATAAATATAAAAAAACAGAATATAAAAGTTAAAATACAATTAAATATAATGCCCAAATTTAAAATTTAAAACAATAATTAAGAACATGTTTAAAACCCCAACCCTAACCCATCAGGACTATGTGTTTCCTCTATGGTCTACCTGAAAGGGTGATTTGAAATGTTTGAAAGTACAAATCTCTTCCCATCTCCTTTTTTCCTTAATAAGTTAGGCTGGATCCTTTCTAAGTTCCTTTCTCTGTACATTATTCAGCTATGAGGTGCCCCCACCCCTGACTTTTATCTGAGTGTTTGCTAGGCAGGTTCTCTTCCTCTCCTCTCCCAGGGACATTCCAACATACCACCACTGTTGAAGAGGTGGTGGCAATGCCGGTGCTGCACTGCCAAAGTGGACAGGCCCATTCTATAGTGGCTTTTAAGGATCTATATTTGTTTTTAAGGTGCAGTAAATCTACCAAAGACTTAACACAGTGGTTCTCAACCTGTGGTCTGTGGATCCCTCGGGATCTGCGATGTCTTCAGGAAGTCCAGGAAGACTTGAAGAAATCTTGTGATTTAAATCTTGAGTTAAGTCTTGGTGGTCCATGGCCATTGTCCATAGCCACAAAAGCTATTTAAAGAGGGTCAGTGGTGAAGAAAAGGCTGAGAACCTCTGGCTTAAGATATCTACCTGGGCTTACATACAGTATTTGGGTGAAGGTAGGACACTGTTAAATTGCATTGACAAAGTGCTAAAATTTTCCACCAAATTTTGTGTTTGACCTGTATCTGGGATTTTTATATCAATGCCTACTCAATGCCTCTTTCTGGCCCACTGTTTTGCACAAAAATGTTAGTGAATTTGCACACTTAGTAATCAACTAAACTATATGAAAAATATTTCACATCCTTCTGGTTCTGTGATTGAACCATACATTGAAACTTTGTTAATGTCCCCAGCTAATAGAATTGCCTATAATTATTCTGTTCAAGGGGTTTGGACTATGCAGTACCTTCAAAAGAGATGTTTAGGGAGAGTCTACAAAAACCTTAAAGATATCCAATCTTTTCCAAGCTCATTCAGCTGCTTTGTAAGCTGCTCCCAGCTTCCTAACATATACTGAAACAAAGTGGTTTTCGTGAAGACGCAGCGACCTTATAAGCCTATAAAAAGATGTGTTTGCTTTAATTTTTTGGGGGAAAGAACTTTGTTTGAAAATAATAATAATAATAATAATAATAATAATAATAATAATAATAATAATAATAATAATAATAATAATAATAATAATAATAATAATAATTTAATTTCTATACTGCCCTTCTCCCGAAGGACTCAGGGCGGTGTACAGGGAAATAAATACAGTAAAAATACAGTATACAAAAGTTAAGATAAAATTAAATATTAAAGCCCAATTACAATGAAAGTAATTAAAATTTTTATTTATTTATTTTATTTAATTAGATTTGTATACCGCCCTTTCCCGAAGGACTCAGGGCAGTTTACAAGGTAATTAAAACAAGAAATACAAAAGTTAAAAACGATTTAAAAAAATTACAACAGTCCCTGAAAAAGTAAAAAACCCCAATTAAAATTAAAATTAAAATTCTCAGCCTGGGCCAGAGAGCTCAAAGAGCCAGGTCCCGGTGGAATGAACGGAGGTCGGGGGTAGTCCTCAGCTCCACAGGCAGCTGGTTCCAGAGGGCAGGCACACCCACTGAGAAGGCCCTCCTCCTGGGTGTTACTCGCCAGCAATCTTTTACCGGCGGCACCCTGAGAAGACCCTCCCTGTGGGAGTGCACTGGATGAAGGGAACTTGATGCTGGCAGCAGGTGTTCCCTCAGATATCCTGGACCCAAGCCATTTAGGGCTTTATAGGTCATTACCAGCACCTTGAATCTCACCCAGAGGGCAACCGGAAGCCAATGCAGCTTGCGGAGTAGAGTTGTTACATGGGAGTATCGGGAAACCCCCATCACAACTTGTGCGGCTGCATTCTGCACCAGCTGAAGCCTCCGAGTGGTCCTCAAGGGCAGCCCCATGTAGAGAGCATTGCAGTAGTCTAAACGGGAGGTCACAAGTGCATGAGTGACTGTGTGTAGGGAATCTCAGTCCAGGTAGGGTTGCAACTGGCGCACCAGGCGAACCTGGGCAAAAGCCCCCCTGGTCACGGCTCCTATATGATCTTCAAAATTGAGCCGGGAGTCAAGGAGGACGCCCAAGTTGCGAGCCCTATCAACGGGGGGTAACACCTCACTGCCCATCGTTAAAGGTGGAATGGTCTGGTTAACCCAAGATGCCAATATACACAGCCACTCAGTCTTGGCAGGATTGAGACAAAGCCTGTTTCTCCCCATCCAGACCTGGACCGCCTCCAGGCAACGGGACATCACGGCGAGGGCATCGCTGGGTTGGTTTGGGGTAGAAAGAAAAAGTTGGGTATCATCAGCGTACTGATGATACCCCACCCCGAAACCATGAATGATCACACCCAGCGGCTTCATGTAGATGTTGAATAGGAGGGGCGAGAGAACCGACCCCTGAGGAACTCCACAAACAAGAGGCCTCGGGGTGGATCTCTGCCCTCCAGTCAACACTGACTGCAAGCGGCCCAGGAGATAGGAGGAGAGCCACCGTAAAATGGTGCCTCCCACTCCCAACCCCCTGAGACGCTGCAGTAGGATACCATGGTCGATGGTATAAAAAGCTGATGAGAGATCTAATAGGACTAGGACAGAGGAACAACCCCTATCCCGAGCCTGCCAGAGATCATTCACCAGCGCGACCAATGCCGTCTCCATGCTGTGTCTGGGCCTGAAACCCGATTGGTACGGGTCCAGATAATCAGTTTCCTCCAGGAACAGAGGAAGCTGATCCGCCACCACACTTTCAACAACCTTCACCAAAAAGCGAAGGTTGGAGACTGGACGATAATTATTTAAAACAGCAGGGTCCAGGGCAGGCTTTTTGAAGAGGGGTGTCACCACCACCTCCTTCAAGGTGGCAGGGAAGACACCCTCCTTCAAAGAAGCAGTTATTACTGCCTGGAACCAGCCTCGTGTCTCCTCCCGGGCCGCATAAACCAGCCAGGAGGGGCACGGATCCAACAAACAGGTGGTGGTGCTCAGCCTCCCCATGATCCTGTCCACATCATCAGGGGAAACAGGATCGAATTCAGTCCAGATAACATGCTCAAGACCGTCCGATTCCTCTACATCAGACTCTGCCCAGTCAGAGTCCAGACCGGCCCAGATCTGAGCGATTTTGTCCACCAGATGATGACTAAACTCCTTGGCTCATCCCTGTAAGGGATCCTCCCTCACCTCCTGGTTAAGGAGGGAGCGAGTCACCCTAAACAGGGCGGCCAGGCGATTATCTGCGGATGCGATGAGGGCAGCGAAGTAATTAGACTTCGCCGTCCTCATCGCCGCAAGATAAAACCTTATAAAGGTTCTTAACTGCAATTGGTCAGATTCGGATCAGCTGGACCTCCAACCGCTCTCTAGACCCCGTCTCTAACGCTTCATCTCCCGGAGCTCCGCAGAGAACCATGGAGCCCAACGGGATCTGCACCGGGTCAGAGGTCGCAAGGGTACAACACAGTCAAGTGCCCCACTGGCCGCCCTTTCCCAGGCATCCACCAAGGCATTGACTGGGCTGTGGGTGAGGACGAATATTAAAATACCCCAAACCCATCAGGCCAGGCCAGCTTGTTCAAATAAATAAGTTTTTAGGTCACGGCGGAAGGAGCGAAGGTCAGGAGCTCAACCGGTAAACGGTTCCAAAGGTCTAGCACGCCCACAGAGAATGCCCTCCCCCTGGGGGGTCACCAGCCGACACTCTCTGACCGACGGCACCCTGAGGAGGCCCTCTCTGTGGGAGCGCACTGGACGAAGGGAAGTTGATGCCGGCAGCAGGTGCTCCCGTAAGTAATACGGACCCATGCCATTTACTTCTCCTTCACCTGCGGGGAGGGAGAAGTATCAAAATAACCCTGAAAATACACAATGGCTAGCCTTTCTCTCAATTGCTGAAATGATTAAAGAATAAAAATAAGTCAATGGAAAAAGAGATCTTAAGTAAACCACATCAAGTAGCTTGCAAATGCCGAGTTACAGCATTCAAATGCACTGCAGGTCTATTACAGCTAATCATTTTCAGATTAAAAATATATCTTTAGAACCATAAGTATCTGCACCATTGGAACCTTTCCCACATAAAATGTCAACTTGTACCTGGCTAATTAACCTTTAAAGTGTATAGTACAGGCAGTTTCATTGCTGACTAGGGAACCTGGGGAATCAATTCATAGATATTCATTTTACTTAAGATTTTAGCTAAAACTTCAGTTGCAGGAGAGGGGGAAAAAAGAGAGAGGACAAATAGCCAGGCCAGGACAATGGGAGGAAAAGCTATTAAATCAATCTTGCCTCTTCAGCATTTTATATGCTTAATAAAGATTGAATTTGGAGAGTGTGAAAACCCCAACTTAGTAATAATTCCCTTCCTGAGCTCTCCTTTAACCAAAAAATAAAAAAGTGAAGGATGTGATGACTCTTATTGAAAACAAAATATGGCCCTTTAATTACACAAGGGCATTTTAAACCTTATGTTAAGGCTCTTTTAATTCTTCATCAGTATTTCAACTTGTGCCAGTCTGTTTCAAGGATTTACAGCTCAAACAAATATTTTTTTTTTGCAAGACAAAGTTGGATTTCCAAGGGCCAGGCAAAAGCAAAAAATGTGACTGATTTTTTTTCTTAAAAAAATAAAATAAAATGTACTATTGTGAGTCTGCAGTGCCCTTTTCAGGTCCAAAGCAGAAACCAAGACTTCAGGGAAAAAGATACACAAATTATGTAAGGGAGTAGGACATACTAATGCTGGGGTTGTGCTTCTGAATAGCAAAGTACTTGTGATAAATGAGCACAGCTCTATCATAGCATCCTTAGCAATAAAAAAGTAGGACTGAGCTAAATAACTCCTCCCCTTCAATGTTAACTTATTATATATCTTCTCTCCCCTAAAACCATTAATAATTTTTTTCCACAGAAAGCCTGAGTGCTTGAAAGCCTTATTTCTACAGACTTTTGGTTTAAAAGCATGGAGGGGAAGAGTCTACAATGTCTAGTCATCAAGGGAAGGGTTATTTGAGAGGCTTCCCTTTTTGCTTGCCTATTGGGGTAATGACTTTGAGGAACATTTAAACAGTATGGATGAGTCAAGATGTAGAGTATCTGTTTATTCCATCAGGTGATTCCTCACAATGGTTGAGGTTATTCTTCCTTAAATAGTAAGACCATGTTTGGGCTTTAGCCCTTTCGATGGAAAATGAGGGTTTACTTGATCAAATAGATCTCCATAATAAATAATTTCCTGACTTAGGAAACTGCGCTGGATATTGAGGAGAAGATCTCACATCCATCATTCTACCTAAGAAATCCCTATTCTTAATGGAGGTAACATATGTGTGGTTCTTCATTTTGTAATCTGAAGTGATACCATTCAGACAAGGAGCTATTGTCCCATTGAGAAATGAATTTTAGATTCACCCAGGATTGTCACATACATTATTTATTTATTTATTTATTTATTCAATTTATATAGCGCCCTTCTCCTGTAGGACTCACAGGTTCACAAGGTTATTTAAAAAACAGATACAACAGTTACAAAACTTAAAATCAATTAAAAGAATTATATAAACCTTGCAATAAAACCCCAGTTAAAAAAACAGTTAAAATCCCAATTAATATGGTCAGACCAGGCCAGAGAGCTCAAAGAGCCAGGTCTTCAGGTCCCGGCGGAATAAGTGAAGGTCAGGGGCAGTCCTAAGCTCTACAGGCAGCTGATTACAGAGGGCCGGTGCACCCACAGAGAAGGCCCTCCCCCTGGGTATTGTCCGCCGGCAATCTTTTACCGGCAGTACCCTGAGAAGACCCTCCCTGTGGGAGCGCACAGGATGGAGGGAGCTTGATGCCGGCAGCAGGTGCTCCCTCAGATATCCCGGACCCAAGCCATTTAGGGCTTTATAGTTCATCACCAGCCCCTACTATCTATCTATCTATCTATCTATCTATCTATCTATCTATCTATCTATCTATCTATCCATCCATCCATCCATCCATCCATCTACCACCTTTATCATTTTACAAATAATAACATATTCAACACACCTTCCCTCTCCTCTTGTTCCCTACAACAACCCTGTGAGGTGAGTTGGACTGAGAGAAAGTCACTGTCCCAAGGTAATTTAACTGGCTTTCATGCCTAAAGGGGGACTAGAACTCACACTCTCCTGGTTTCTAGTCTGATACCTGAAACACTAAACTGTCTCTCCAGTTTGTCTATTGGAGAAAACACAATGTTAGGTTTCTCGGGAGAACCAAGGGAACAATAGCTCATGTTAGGATCTGTTCAGGTTCTGTGTGTCAGTAGCCAAATAGGCAAATTCTCAGAGATCTCCATAATGGGAAGCAAGTACTGTATATTACCTTGTCAAAAACTGAAAAGACTTATTTCAATAGGAAATATTTTGAGGCAGCTTTAATGCTATCAAAGAAATCTTTTTTAAAAAAATCCTTTTATTTGGGTGGAATCATTGCTGCATTGTATTGTAATTGTTGGGAATTTATTCTAATCTGTCCAATATCTAAAATTCCCTCTAACATATTATTTCCTAGATTCATTTTATATCTGATTTGTTTTCTTCTTGGATGAACCGGTCCTATTGTTGTAGAAAAATAAAAATGCTATTTGAAAATATAGGTAAAAGGTAAAGGTTCCCCCGCACATGCGTGCTAGTCGTTTCAAACTCTAGGTGCCGGTGCTCATCTCCGTTTCATAGCCGAAGAGCCAGTGCTTGTCCGAGGACGTCTCCGTGGTCATGTGGCCGGCATGACTAGACGCCAAAGGCGCACGGAACACTGTTACCTTCCCACGGTAGTGGTCCCTATTTTTCTACTTGCATTTTTGCGTGCTTTCGAACTGCTAGGTTGGCAGAAGCTGGGACGAGTAACAGGCGCTCACTCTGTTACGCGGCACTCGGGATTCGACCTGCCAAACTGCCGACCTTCTGATCGACAAGCTCAGCATCCTAACCCACTGAGCCACCGCGTCCCTATTTGAAAATATAGGCAGATATTTATACACAATAAATAATTTTAGCACAGTTTTTTTTTTGGCAAAGATAATGTTAAAAGAGCAGAGATTTTTTTTAGGAGTCCAATGTATAAAGGACTTTGCCTATGCTTTCTATCTGCTTAGCTTGCAGACATTTGGGGACTACCCAACCAAAACTCTTACTGAAAGTAGGGGTTTAAATTCCCTCTTTCCATACAGTAGAATCCTATATCATGTTCAATAACAAGTTCTCTGTAGAAGTGAGATCTTAGTTATTTGATTCAGGACTTGCTATTTACATTCAACCCTGAAATTCAACCCTGAAATTTAAGCTGTGAAAGAACAAGTGAAAAAACAAGATAAGAAAATATGAAAAGTGAAACCTATGAAACAAAAGTCGAAGTGAAATGCCCTGAGTTGGGATAAAAAGAAAAAAGGCAACATAAAAGCCCAATAGCCACTGCAATCAATCTGAAGGCTGTCTCAGAGGGTCAAAAATGTCCAAATGGTAAGACTTGACCCTAAAAAGGGGAACAGGGTTTGGCCTTCATTGTTTTTAATTCTCCCTCCCCCCACACCTTAGGAAAAAACCTTTTTCCTTTGTTTCCACAAACTGAACCAACTATGGTAGCCTAAGCAGAGTTGCCTCTGTAGCTCAGTCCAAGCCACGGGAAAATAAAAATGGCTCCTAAGACATCTTCCCTCCCCCCCCACCCCTTATCAGAATTGCATTCTCTTGTATGTGATCCTTGTAGGCCTTTTCTTTTCTTTTCTCTAGGGAAGAACTGCAATTTATTTTTTTTAATAATATATCTGTAGATAAACACAGATCCGAAGATATTTCCAAAGAAATATTTATGGGTTAAGTTTGCCATGATAAAGCAAGCAAGAAACTGTTGTTCTGAGTTTTCTTTGAGAGTTATTTACGAAGGACTAAGCATCTCATTTTTCTTCTGTGCAAAAAGTAATTATGCAGTCAGAAGAATTATAGCCCACATACTTCAAAACATATGAAAAATGTAAAACTTTATTGCGCACATTAATTTCTAACAAAGGACGGCCACAGCATCAGCTTAACTGGTATAAGCTAGATAACTGATGTATGGTAGATATACTGATGTTCCTCCCGAATGGGCTTTATAAAAGCAAACAAACAAATAAACAATTTCTTCCATTACATCTTCCCTCTTATAAATTTTCTATACCTCCTGCAGAATGAGTAGGCTTTTTTAAAAAAAAATTATTAGTGCAGATTTTTTTTTAAGAATAGAGTGATCCCGAGAATGAAGCACTCAGCCTGAGTTTAAATGTCCATATGAAGGAAGCCCCCTATAAAATGCATATATTAATAATCTCCCTTGCAACATCCTTAGGAATATAATTAAGGATTACAAAGCACTTTGTACAACTTTCATATTGGTGTAAATGAACAAATATAGTTTATTTTTATTTTTCTTTCCTGCCTCCTAGGACATTTGTTAAATGCAGATCATCGTAGATCAGCCTTCCCCAATCTAGATGCCCTCCAGATGTATGGATTAACTTCCAACATTTTCAGCAGGGACTAAAAATTCCACAACTGAAAGTCCAGATATCTGGAAGGCCCTCATGAAAATTGTAATGTGGACCGTTTCCCTTTCCTGAAGTACAAACAGAACTATAGGGCAAGATGACAACAGACTAGTCAAAAACCAGTTTATTCTCTCAGTCTAGCTTCAATGTGAACTGGAGCATATTAGCCAAGTCAAACAGGAATATTTCCACTCTCTGTTTGATTAATAAACAATAAAAATAATAGGCACACTTAGGGCATGGATCTCCTTATCACAGTGGAGTAGTGTACGCATCAATGTCCTCAATAAAGTTAAAGTCAAAATCACAAATAGTTTTGTGACTTTATTGTGATAGAGATCAGTATTTACTTCTGATCAGTCACCACTTATGACCTAATAAAAATATTATTTTTTAAGTTGTCATAATGTTCGTTCTTTTATTGTGTATGTGTGTCACTGCCTGATCTAGCCAACCTATCATTTGGAAGTGTATAAATTTGGGACAACTGGGTTAGTGCACCAAACGATATAGCTGGAAGAAATCTAAAGGTTATTTTAACTGAAATGCATTTTTTTTAAAAAAAATTACCTTTATACTAATCAAGGAGGGCATGGTACATTATGCCAAGAAAACTTTCTGTGCAAACAGTGGCCTCAGTCTTTCATCTGCATATATAAATCCTAGTAACATTAAACATTTTTAAAATGAGATTTTCTGGTTTCTTCAAAACACCTGGATAAATCAGAGTGTTTTCCAAAACTGAAATCTGCAACCAGAGCATGAATGTGCACAATGAATTGCATGAGAAGAGGCTGTTTTGTGAGAGTACTCTACATTAGCAACAAACCAAGCATCAGAGTGAAAGGCTTCGGTTTATTTAATCCAAAGGGCAAGCATAGATACATTCCAGAGTTGCCAATGTTTACATAATGAATACATTATAAAACACAGATGTTTATTTATTTCCTCTCTTTCAATTTTCAGAACTATATACAAATGTTGAATCTATGCAGCTAACGAAGGAATAGCATTCCACATGACATAGCAAACTGTTCTTTCAAAGTAAAGTATGAAACCTTGGGTAAAAATAGTTCAAACATTTCCTTGGATTTCAATTATAATTTTGCCTGG
This sequence comes from Vipera ursinii, assembly GCF_947247035.1. NCBI lineage: Eukaryota > Metazoa > Chordata > Lepidosauria > Squamata > Viperidae > Vipera > Vipera ursinii. Next base: position 197,284,882 of record NC_139512.1, read on the forward strand.
GAGTGCGAAGGGCCATTCAGAGGAGCAAGGCTATAATTAGTAGACCTATGCAAATTACCCCTCAGCCGGGTCCAAAATGGAAATTTGAGGCTGGAGCTGACATGATTCAATATGATTTTTGTACTTCAGGATTTAGAGGCAATCTGATCTGATCCAATTTGGGCTGCTTCAAGATTTGAGATCTGAAAAAGGAAAGAAAAGGAGGCAACATTTTAAAAAAAAAAACCCCAACCCTGACCATATGCTACAATGAGGAAACATCAGGATGCTGCAGCTGCTTTGATTTGTGGCAGATTAGAATGGAAATAGCAGGCCCAAGAAGCCTTTTAGCACACGAACCTGCCTGGTTTTCCCCAGATAGCTTCTATACTGAGGTAATGTTTTGAAATATTCTCCTATACCTCTTTTAAGGCAGAAGCAGCATGGATGAGAAATGGAAGGTGCTGTAGCCTCACAAGGAAACCGTCTTATTCCAGCTTTAACATTGGAAAAAACAACAACAACCTTTCAGGGTCTTTCAAAAGTAAATTCTTATGTTTCCCACCTGCTTTCTTGGATTAACATATTTGGTATGGCACACTGGCAAACTTGGTCTCTCCTGGGAACAGCACTGAAGAATGTCAATTGATTTGCCCTTGCCTGGTCCTTGAATTTTGCCAGGTATCACGAGGGTCGTATAACTGGTTGATAAGGTTATCTTCTCTGAGGAAAGATCTGTTGCTTAGTTTCTGGAAGCCCTTTAATTTAATGTTTTTATTCCAGTGTTTGCCTTATTTTGTAAAAAAACCTTAGAGCCTTGTTTGACTGAGTGGCAAATAAAGCATAGTACAGAAAATATGAATGTCCGAGGGTTACAGTTTTTAGGCATTTAGACAAGCTGAACCACTGTGAGGACTTTGCCCCTCTCCTTAGTAATCATGTTGCAAACTGGATGCCAGAGTTGCTGAGACTGGCTGGCAGCCTTGCAAAAATTCTCTGAGTTGAGAGACTGCACCAAGTAGACACACCAAGTGGAGAAGCTGAGGGAAGGAGGCAGGTAGCTCGGCTAAAGGGCTAGCATATGGCGCAGAAGTACTCTTGCTTGTTGAGATACCACACCAGGCTACAGAGTCAGCAGAGATGGGCAATCAGGCAAATGTAATGCCCAGTTCCATTCATCGTACTCCAGAGGTCATCAAGATCGCTAAGCCACTTTGACATGTCAGGTTCATAGAAAAGAGCCGGCAGTTGCAGCACAAAAAATGAAATACTGGCACAGTTCTGCTTAGTTAAATAAAGTTAATAAAGTTGAAGTCTGAGAAAGCGCTTGAAGCCTGCCCCCGTTCAATGTTTGTCATCCTCCCCCATCTCGGTTGCAGTCTTGCTTCTTAAAAGCCATACACATTTCGGCAGACACATTCCTGGTTCCTAATCTTAAATATCAAAGCAGTTCTCATTTGGAAAGGAGGATTCTTCTCAGTTTGCTCTACTGAAACAAAACAATACTGTAATAGTCCTTGGGAGATAAGTGCCATCAGTAGCCTTATGCCTATGAGTTCTCAGTATTGAGATTTAAATCTACCCTAAAAAAACAGAAGGCAAAAAAAAGGTACAAACCACAATGCATGCTGGCAGGAGATGCCCAAAAGATATTTTGTATCTTAATTAAAAAAACAAACAAAAACAAACTACTTTGGAAAAAAAGCCTGGTTGCCAAACTGCTATCATAGCAATTTCGAATTGGAAAGTATATAAAGAGAAAACAATGTCTTGATGGAATGAGCTTTCCCCTCACACCCACAGTTCCAGGTTTTTATAAAACGTATAAAATTTAGAACATGGGGAAACAAGAAAATAAGTAGCAATTTATATTTTCCTTTCTGTGTGGCATGGATTTGTTAATGCAGAAGCTGCTGACCAAATGACTGTGTCGGGGATGTCAGTTTCCTAGTGGACCACCATTTAAGTATGAGCCAGCAGAGTGTTGTAACTGCCAAAAAAGCCAGTGCTTGGGTCAAGTAAGGGTCAAGTAAGACCATACTTGGAATACCTTGTCCAGTTCTGCTCACCACATTGAAGAAAAAATGTTGAGACTATAGAAAGAGTGCAGAGAAGAGCAACAAAGATGATTAAGGGATTGGAGACTAAACTTTGCAACGAATGGTTCTGAGAATTAGGTATGTCTAGACCAGGAGTGTCAAAGTCAATTTCATTGAGGGCCGCATCAGCATTGCGGTTGCCCTCAAGGAGCTGGGTGGGTGTGGCCATGGTGGGCATGGCCTACTGGGTGGGCGTGGCTAGAGTGGATATGGTCTACTGGGTGGTCATGGCCAGCTCTACATCGTTCGCATCAAGGGTACCTATGGGGGCCTGGGCAGGAGTGGGACAGATCTGAGGTTCTCTGGCAGAAGGAGGGTCTCTGGACCAGGGCTAAGGCAGTGGGGGCCGTTCCCTCACTGTTTCCAGGATGGCTTTGCGGGCCACATTAAACCACTTCGCGGGTCGGATCTGGCCCCCGGGCCTTGTGTTTGACATGTCTGGTCTAGACTAAGATAGAGGAAGACTAGGGATGACAGTAGTCTTTCAATATTTGAGGGGCTGTCACAGAGAAGAGAGGGTCAACCTATTTTCCACAGCACCCGAGGGCAGGACATGGCATAGAAAATAGGACTAAGGGGAAATCTCCTGACAGTGATAAAATTAATCTGTGGAACGGCTTGCTCTAGAAATTGTGGGTGCTCCATCACTAGAGATTTTAACAAAGAGATTGGATAACAATTTATCCAAAATGGTATAAGGCCTCCTGGTCGAGCAGGTGGAGGAATTTGGCAATAAAAATGGAGCAATATAGATGATCCCTAACAAAGCAAAACAAACAAATAAAATCTCTGTGGGGGGAAAAATAATCCGTGTTGGATTTTCTAAATTTTGCTTATCTTTGCAGCTCAAAGCTTTATGAAGGTCTACATAAAGGGAACCTGAGTGAATAAACAACATCGACATTTGGTGTTTGTTTCATTTATTCCATAAACAATGTCATCTACCACACTTTGTGCCAATGTGGAGGAGTAATAACTCTCATTAGATTAAGCAATTGATTTAACACTTTTAGTTGCAATCACTGCAAACAGATGCTGCCTGCAACAAGTAATCAATGTCTCTCATCCTTTCCTAACCATTTTGCCCCATTCCTCCAGGGCAAACTGCTTCAACTCCATAACATTTGAATGGTTTCTAGCAAAAAGTGTTCATTTCAGATCTGACCCACAATATGTTTATGGGATTTAGTTCTGGAATTTGACTTGGCAATTCCAAAACAGATTTATTCCCCTTCATCCATTCGCTTGTAAACCTGCTTATGTATTTGGGATCAAGGTCTTGCTTCATGATCCCCTTGTGCTACAGCTGTTAGACAGATGGTTTGATATTTTCCTGATACAAAGCACAACTCATGCTATCATCAAAGATGGCGTGTTGTCGAGGCCCTCAGGCAACAGTTGGTATGACCTTTTTATGAAATGCAGTGTTTGGTTTACACTCTTCATACTTTGGATAGTGAGATGGATAGCATATAAACTTACTAAATACGTAAATAAAATAAAGTATTTTTGCTGCATATCATCAAGAAGAAATGTACAAAGACAGCTCCTCCAAAGTTAAGATTACGATGCTTGCTAAACACCTTAAGCAACATGTTATTAACAGAATAAGTCAAGCTATTCAAGTATTTAGATATTGTTTTTCACACTGCTACTAATTGTAAATCCCATGTTGAATTATTATTATCAATCAAATCCATTGTTCCAATTTGTTTATTTAACTCTTTAGATTTGTAAGTCATAATCACACACATACATACACAACTCTATGCTACACCATTATAATCCCTATGAGCACAATATTAATATTAAACATTGTTTATGCATAGATTTTGGTGACATAATTTTAAATTTTAACTTAGCTTATTTATTTTACTGACTCATCACTCCATAGGTTTACAAATTTGTATACTATTATTTCATCAGAATGAATGTAACTCTTTGTCAAGGTTTCATTTTACTACTGAATGTCTGAAGTAGAGAGACTTGACTTGACTGATTTCCACCAGATGTAACAATACCCATGTAGACTTAATTCCATTTTTGATTCCTCTGTCAGTAGAATATTCTTCCAGAGATCTGGAGGGTCATCTAGGTACTTTTTGGTAGACTTGAGGTGAGCGACATGTTCTCTTAAGTGACCAAAGGCTTCAGCCTTGTTACTCTTCCAAGAATTCCATCTTTACCCAGTGCTCTTCTGAAGGTGGCATTCACTTGGCTAAAGTGAAAGAGGCCTGCATATCTCTTGACATTGTTCTGGGATTCTTTGTGTCTTCCTCAACCATATTTTGCTGTTTCCCTAGAATGATTTTGATAGGACAGTCTCGGAAAAAAATCACAATTGTTTCAAGTCTTATTTTGAAACACTCTAACTGTGTATAGGTGGAGGCTGAAAGCTTTAAAGTTAGTCTTGTAGCCTTTGTTAGACTTGAGCATTTGGAGGTTATTTTACAGATGTCTTCAACATTTTTATTCTGAGTAAGACATGATGTTCATCTAGAATCTATCTGGTGAGAACTTCATTGTGATAAGGGGAGGGGCTAATTTAAATAGGGCAGTGATAATCCAAGCCTGATGTTGATTGTAGTATTCATACAAGTGGCTCCACTTATCCCTTTAACTGAAATGATTGAACTGTGTAGGGTGAAGGGAAGTATAACTTTTCCCATTGACACATCACATGTTGTGGGACTATATTTTATGTAATAAATGACAACAATTACCAAACTTTGATGTTATTTTTTTTACCCAAGACTTGCTTTTAGATCAGTAGGATCAACATGAAGATATAGCAAAGACTTGGGTGTCTGAAGAGTATGGTTAAAACAGTCAAAATCATGACTCTAAATCAGTTTTTATGTATATCTGAAGACTCAGGAAACTATCAGGTAGTAAGACAGCAAAAACAATTTTGCATCATTTATATTGGCTGTAGGGACGTGGTGGCTCAGTGGGTTAGGACGCTGAGCTTGTCGATCAGAAGATTGGCAGTTTGGCAGGTCGAATCCTGAGTGCCGCGTAGCAGAGTGAGCGCCTGTTACTCGTCCCAGCTTCTGTCAACCTAGCAGTTCGAAATCACATAAAAATGCAAGTAGAAAAATAGGGATCACTATGGTGGGAAGGTAACAGCGTTCCATGCACCTTTGGCATCTAGTCATGCCGGCCACATGACCACGGAGATGTCCTTGGACAAATGCTGGATCTTTGGCTTTGAAATGGAGATGAGCACTGGCCCCTAGAGTTGGAAACAACTAGCACGCATGTGCGGGGGAACCTTTACCTTTTATATTGGCTGTATATGAAAAATGGGGCACAGGTTTGTTTCTGCAAGCTGGTACAGGTACAACAACAACAACATAAACAACAACAATAATAATAGAGTTGGAAGGGACCTTGGAGGTCTTCTAGTCCAACCCCTTGCTCAGGCAGGAAACCCTATACCATTCCAGACAAAAAGTTGTCCAGTCTCTTCATGAAAACTTCCAGTGTTGGAGCATTCACAACTTCTGGAGGCAGGTAGTGCCCATTCAAAGTTACAATGGTACTGAAAAAATGACTTATGACCATTTTTCAGAGTTACAACTTTTGCAGCATCCCCCCATAGACGCGTGATTAAAATTCAGAGACTTGACAACTGGTTCATATTTATGACGGTCGCAGTGCCCCGGGGTCATGTGATCCCCTTTTGTAAACTTCTGACAAGCAAAGTCATTGGGGAAGCCAGATTCACTCAACAAACATGTTACTAACTTAATAGCTACAGTGATTCACTTAACAACTGTGGTAAGAAAGGTCATAAAATGGGGCAAAACTCTCTTAACAAATGTCTCACTTAACAACATAAATTTTGGGCTCAGTTGTAAGTGGTTGTAAGTCGAGGACTACTTGTACTTCCCAAACGCCCATTTTGAAATCAGATTTTATTTATTTATTTAGCAAATTTATGTAGCCATTCAACTCACACACAATGACTCCAGACTACCATTATGTCACAGATAGACAGAACCTAAGGCGCCTCCCAGCCCAAAAGGCCTTTAAGCTTTGGTTCCTAGGGAGCCAGTTTTGCTTCTTCACATTTTTCTTTCTCATCAGAGAGCTGCTCATGTTAATTCCTCATGTTTCACTTAATACTTTCCATCTGTAATACTGGAGAACATCAATATGGCTTCTTTGGTTCAGGGTGAGAAATTAATCATTTAAAGTCTTGAAAAGATACATTAATTCCAGCATTTATTGAACAAAGAGTAATGTGGTGTGTGTGTGTGTGAGAGTGTGTGTGTATTCCTGCTTAGAATTAAAATTGAGGATGATTCTAATCAACACAATGTCAGAAGAGATTTGAAATGACCCAAATTGAGAATCCAGTGTGACCTTTTTCAGCTAAAGTCCTACCCAGCTCTTAAAGACCTTGTAAAAGGGGGGAAAATAACATAGAATTAAGCCTTTTCCATAGGAAGTTTATTTCAATGGTTAATCACATTCACTGTGCAGATGGTGCATTTGATTTCTAACTTGTATTTTCACTCCCCAGCTTCAATCTTACAGTGATAACAAAAATGGGCAACAGTCAAGGTGTCTATGGAGATTCTCAGTCATCCAGGTCATGGTTCTCCCAAAGTTGCTTTTCGAAAGGCAACTGGACTTTCTTGTTTTTTTCCTTGAAAAATGTCAGAACTGAAGATGCTTCTTGGATGAGAAGTGAAATGCTTCCAAGGGAAAAAACTAAGAAAGTCCAGTTAGTAAAATCAAATCCTTTGACTCAGCAGCCCAATTTTGATTAGAATGACCAGCAAATAATGAGGTTCCAGGTCAAAAATCACTACTAAGCCTAGGAACCACCATTTTACTTTTCCTCACTATCTCGTGGCATGATAGGAAATAAAAATGCCAACCCACATCTTCCTTATTCAGATGACTTTCTGCCAAAAGCCCTCTTCTATAAGAAGCAAAGGGGCCTTCCACAAATCACTTTGCTTGGAACCATTATTTATTTATTTATTTTATTTAATTTGTATACCGCCCTTCTCCCGAAGGACTCAGGGCGGTGAACAGGGCAATAAATACCAAAATACCAAAATACAAAAATTAAAAACAGATTAAACCATAGTGCCCAAATACAATAAATAAATTACTTAAAAACAATAATTAAAACCCAAACCCATCAGACCAGGCCGGCTTGTTCATAATACATTATAATGTATTATCTCCCATCCCTACTCCAAAACACTACAGTATTAACTGTCTGTCTATTGTTCATCCCTCCCTCCCTCCCTCCCTCCCTCCCTCCCTCTGTTCATCCTTAGAAATAAACGCGGACATATGTATTTTTTAGGACCAGGATTAAAATAAAGGCATTGGAATTACCTTTCTTTCTCTTATAGAGCATTCCAAAGGAAAGAGTCAACGTGTGTCATGCCAAATCCAGTAGCGCTGTGATTCATTTTCCCCAGAGTTTACATGCTTAACTATGAAAGCAGCTCCAAGCAGATAGGAAGTGACTTGGGGATTTTTCCAATGTTTGGTGTCTTTGAGTAATTAAAAAGAGGGTTGTAAGATGTTTATCTCCTTTACAGCCTATAGGCAATGAATGTTCCTCAGAAAACCGCTGCTACAAACATCAATAAAGAGTGTAATGCATGTGGTAAAAGGGAAACGTTCACAGATAAGAATTCCTCCCTTGAGCAGTGCAATAACATAGGCCTACTTTGAAATTCGGTTTCATAAAATTAAGGCTACCAGATTTGGGCCACAAAAATCCAGATGATCGTTGGATGACAGATAGATAGATAAAGAGATAGAAAAGTATCTCTTTACTGCTGTCTAGTGATGGCCCTGGATTTTGTAGTCCAGATTTGTTATTCCAAAAAATGGCATATCATGGGTGCACTGAAAAGACATGTAATACATTTAAAATAAAATAGAACAAGAAACTTAATTCTATGTGTAATTTACTTGGCAGTAAGTTCCAAACCCACTTGGTTCATCTTCATAAACATGGATAGGATTTTGACCGGAATTTTCATTTTAAACTTAACACTATATCGTAGTGTTTATGATTAATACTTATAATTAAGTATATTAATTGTAATATACTTACACTCACTATGTCCCTATTGTCTTAACAAGTGAAAAAGAATAGGGACGTGGTGAGTATAAGTATATTACACTTTACTGTCTTTTTAATGGCGATGCTAGGTTGCGTCAGATGGAATTAACATTGTTACATTGTACCACCACCAAAGAAAGGTATCAGTTCATTAGCGCATGAATTTCAAAGCTCAAAAGAGTAGAAAATGAGATGGTGCTGTTGTAAGAACTTTGGAAATGTGTTATTGTACACAGAGAAGGGGCCAACTTGCCTGAATGAATTACTGGGGCTAATACATCTTCAGACACATAATTTGACTAATTATGTAACACATTAGAGTGTTACACTCCACACGAACAAGAACAGTGTATTCTTGTAGCACTAGTAAACTTAATGGTTGCTGGGCTCATTAAATCTGGTTTAGGAATAAGCAAACTGAACCCTGAAAGCATGCATCTATCCACCAGCATCATAGCACCCACTGGTAAAACAGTGCATCTACCCTGTACCCATTTGTGCAAACTAAAAATACTTCTGAGTAGCTTTTAGGGATGACCTTGAAGAAGAAAAGAAGTGTGTCACTGCTCTGCAGTGGCTTAATATGACACAACACACTGAAAATAGAAGTCTAAAATATGGTCTAGATTGTTCTGGAGAACTTATGTTCAGATGTAGACAATATAAAAGCACTTGTGTTTGCAAAAAAGAAATCTAAGGGGGAATATGATATCACTCTACTTGTATCTTGACGACCAGCATGGATAAGGGATATGGAACTAAGTTCTGTTGAAATTGAGTTCATAACAAGCATCAGGTTGTAATAGGAAGGAAATTCTTGATGGTAAAAGTGAGGAACTAATTGGCCTGGTGGACTCCCTCTCAACATAGGTTTTTAAATGGAGGCTATATGTACAGTATGTATATATGGGAATAGTTTAGTAGATCTCTTTATAGAGCAGGAGGTTTTGCTTGATGAACTATAAACATCCTTCCATTTTGTATCTTTTATCATCTAGAAGGTCAAATAAAAAAGATGGGTCTTTATTTCCTGTAAAATTAAGAAAGCAGGGGACACTTGTAACTATAAAGAGAATCTTCCACCATTAGGGAAAGATAGAAAAAAGTTCTTTCCTGCATATCTAATAATGGACAATGGTATTTTCAAAAATGTCTTTCCTGCAGAATGTAATCATTGGACATATTTGTAGCAAAACAGGGCAGTTGAAGCTTTGGCCATTCAAAGCTTTAAGGATTATAACACATGCTACTCTTTTATACTGGCAGCCTCATAAGGAATACATTGCTATAATCTGAAGAAAATACAAATCAGGCTTGGATAACTTTTATCAAATCAGTCTGACTGAGAAAAGACAATCAAAGTAGGTTTGCTTAGCACACTCATACTCACAATCACTGATAGCCCAGGAGCACTATTCAGTTAGAGAGCAGCCTCAACCAATGAATGTAATCTTTTACATAGCCCCTTTCAGAGCAGGTTGAATCCACCTGGCTCAACCAACTTTCTTCCTATGATCTGTAGCATCTTCATCTTTTCTCATCTTCATTTGATTCTTCACATTATGGAATAGAATTGGTGCCTTTTGTCTTTCCATCCAAGGTATGAACTCAATTCAGTTACTATGAAGCTTCAGGACCACCCTTATCAAGAGCCAAAGGACCAGAGTGGGGTATTTTGGCAGACATGCAGTCTCATGATATTTTTTTGCCTGATTTGGGGGCAAATCATTACATTTTTTTAACAGAATCTGTGCTACCAGTGTCATATGATCCTTTCTACAAAATGGCAGTCAATCTCACCACCAAATTTAGCCACTGTAAGTAGAGGGATTCTGGAAATGAGAAAAAAGGAGGATTGGGGCTTGCTTGCAGATGGCATTCTTATAACCCACTAAACGCTATTGAGTGTGGAGTCAATGAATGAGGTATTCAAATACAGATGCTGGACAAGTGAGAGGAAATAAAGACAAGGGATATGCCCTGCCTATATTTCTCTCTAAATCTAAATCTCCATGAACTGAATATTTGCAGCTAAGAAAATAGGTCCAGTGACTTACTTTCTTGTAAGAATTGTAGAACTAGTCAAGGCAAACCTCATTTCTTTGGAAAGTCTTATTTGGATAGTGCAACCTAGGATGGCAAGAGGCAAGCACCAGATTCTTCTGCCCTAAGACATGAGCAAAAAAGCTTTGATTGTGAGGGCTGGGAAATCGCTCACCCTGAAACAATAGGGGAAAATTAGCATGCCTCAAGGCCCAGGGTAAAAGCCACAGACAATACATTCCTAGAGAGGGGTGCAGGAGTCTTGCTGCGAGGGGAAACATCTTCTTTGAGAAGGCAGCATGTCAGGTTTCAGACCCTCCTGTTGCAGATGGGCTCCTGTTGCTCAAAGGAAGGTTTTGCTCACTTTCCCCCTTTCACAAAATAAAGATCATTTACATGAAAAGATGCTGTTTTTAGCTACATGATCAATAATATACCATAGAGCTGGAAGGGAGCTTGGAGGTCTTCTAGTCCAACCTCCTGTTCAAGTAAGAGATCCTGGCTCAGGAATTCTGGGAGTTGAAGTCCACGAGTCATAAAAGAGCCAGGGTTCCCTACCCCTGCCCTATACCATTTCAGACAGGTGGCTGTCCAGTCTCTTCCTAAAAACCTCCAGTGATGAAGCACCCACAACTTCTGACACCAGGTTGTTCCACTGGTTGATTGTCCTCACTGTTAGGACGTTTCTCCTTAATTCCAGGTTGCTTCTCTCTTTGGTCAGTTTCCAACCATTGTTTCTTGTCCTGCCCTCTGGTGCTTTGGAAAATATTCTGATTAATATCAGAAATACCTAGCATCTGAATGGAGCGTTCAAGAAATGACAGATGATGATGAAAGATAATTAAGCAAATGTCAGTAGTTGGGATCCTGGTTGGGAATGGAAAGGCTGACTTGATCAGGTTCTTTCCCATTGTCCTTTGCAGAGTGTAAAACTGTCATCATATGGTTAAAAATAAATGCCACCCATTCTTGCAGATTCCCAGATTTTGTAGCAATGGCAAGCAGCACATTATGTAGATCCAGAACCTGCATTTTCTTCAGTAGCATTATACATAGCAATAGCATTTAGACTTATGTACCACTCCACAGTGCTATTACAGCCCTCTCTAAGCGGTTGTCAGAGTCAGCCTATCTGGGTCCTCATTTTACCAACCTCGGAAGAATGGAAGGCTGAGTCAACCCTAAGCTGGTCATCATATCCTCCATTTTCTGTTTTGTATCTGTTGGATGGTGTTTTCAATTGGGTCACCATCCTTGGTTTTAAAAGATGGTGGAATCAAATCCTGTCAAGCTCACAGTAACTATAATCAAACCCCAAATATCTTTTATCATTTGATTGTGATAAACCTGCTTGAAGCATGATATGCCATCAATCCTCTAAGCAGTTCTAAGCATGCTCTGGTTCCTGACACATTACTTGAGAACTGAACACAATTGGCAGGGGTAAGCTGTTCCTCCTTCTCAAAGTGGGAGAAGTAGAACCAAGGAGAGGAACAATCTAGAATTAAGGAGAAATTTCCTGACAGTGAGAAAAAAATCAGTGAAATGACTTGCCTCTAGAAACTATGGGTACTCCAACATGGGAGGTTTTTAAGAAGAGATTGGACAATTATTTGTCTGAAATGGTATAGGGCCTCCTACTCAGGGCTTTTTTTCTCATAGAACGCTCAGAACGGACTTCCGGCACCTTTTTTGGATGGAACCTTGTAGGGTAGGCAAGGTGGGTTGTATGACATGTGTGAGTTCCGGCACCTTTTTCTTTTACAAAAAAAACACTGCTCCTACTTAAGCGGGAAGTTGGATAGAAGATCCCCAAGATCCCTTCCAACTCTACTATTCTGTTAAAGATATGTGTTGCCCTTTTCTTACTGCTCTAGAGCAGTGATGGCAAACCTTTTAGAGACCGAGTACCTAAACTGGAACACAAAACCCACTTATGTGTTGTCGGGTGCCGGGTAGGCGTGGTCCATTGGGTGGGTGTGGCCAAGTGGGTGGGTGTGGCCAATTGGGTGGGCATGGCCCATTTTGTGGGCGTGGCTGCGGTGGTAACGGCTTACTGCGTGGGACTAAAAAGTTCAATCAATCAATTCCAACTTTGCGAGATCTTCCCCCCCCCCCGGGCAAGGTTGAAATTGATTGATTGATTGAACTTTTTTTTTTTTGCACACGGCAGTGGAGTGAAAAGGTTTTATCAAACCCAGCTGAAGGCCTAGGACTGGGGCAACAACGTGCGTGCCCACAGCAAGGGGTCTGCGTGCCACCTGTGGCACACGTGCCATAGGTTCGCCACCACGGCCCTAGAGCCTTTCTCCCTTTCTTCTAGGGAAAGATGGCATCAAATCTTTGTGCCCATTAATGAAATTAGCCAAGCACTGAAGACCTCCTCAGTTCAAGGGATGACAGAGCCCTTCCTTCCAGGCTGATGGATGGGTTGCTTTCCCTGAATGGAGACTAATCCATTTGGAGTCCTTAATCCATCATGACATTTTAGACTGGGAAAGATATTTCCTTCACATGATTACGCACACTGGATTTTCTTTCTTAGCAAAAAGGCAGGAATATATTAGATTTACTTCCAAATGTTTGGAAACATCTGGGATGTTAATGGTAGATTTAGGCAGCCGTTCTGTTTCAGGCAAGGGAAAGACTCAACATCCAGTCTGCTTTCAGGGGAAAAAAACACCTTGTACCAAGTGCTGGCAAAGAACCTTCTCTAAGAATAGACAGAGCATCAAGCAGACACGTCATGCCCAATTTGACTAACTACCCAGTGGCTGCAGCTGCCGTTAGTTAATCTTCGTGTAATTTGTTAAGAGTGGGGCTCTGTGAAATACTGGAAATAATTGTCTTTTTTTTCCTGCTAAATTTTGTAGCTGTGGGCAGTTATTGATATAATAACCGTCTGCATCTCGCAATCAGAAAAGATGATGGTTTATGACTCTGAGCTAGCCAAAGGTGTATAATGTATCTCTGAAGAGCGAGATTGACTGGAAACATATTTTTCAGCCTGCTTAAAACTGCTTAGGCAGTGTCACAGAGGTCCCCCCAAATAAAGCATTCAGTGTATTTAGTGAAACTCTAGACTCTAAGTACATGCAAGGGCACTGTAAGAGTCTAATTGGGTTGTAACATAAAACACTGTAAAAACTAAGGTCTGACCAGCTTCATAATGTTATGTTAGGGGAATGCTTGTAACAGCACATGGCAAGCCTTGAGGTGATCTGTTTCTAAGGAGGCTAAAAGCTGGAAAGAACTGAGGCGACACTTTGATATCGCCCCAAATATAAATAATATTGGATGTTAGACAGAAATAAGGGGTTCATTTTTTTGTTGTTTCAGTGAAGAAGAAAATTAGGTTGAACTTCAGAAGTAGGCGCAGAAATATAATAATGTACGATTGCAGTAAGGAAATTTCAGCCAATGTCTGCCTTTCTAAGCGACGTTGATTTCGACGGCGGTGAAAAGCATGGTTTGCACCTTGCTCACGTTGTTGGGTTTAACTCAGCTCCAGTGGAAAAGCAGAACTGCTTGCTGAGTAGGATGGTGGAAGTCATCAGAAAGGGTGCTTAAGGTGCAGATGAAGCATCTCTTTTGGAATTGTTAAAGCAGCCACTTCTTTTCCCAGGTTTGCCATGGTGCTTCAGAAACTACCGCCAGCTATTTCCACACATGGCTGTTTTAATGATTTAAAAAGGTACTTCACATATGCTTCCATTTGTCCCAAAGAATCACTTTCAAGCCATTTGTGCATTCCTGTATCCCAGTATATTTAACAGATTTTAGTCTCAAGTATGTATTCATATAATTGTGGCCCCAAAGAGGAGTGGATTATTTCACAAGGACCAAGAAAGATACAGTATTTGGACCAATGCATAGCAAACGACTCCCATGAGAGCCACATCCACTGACTTTTGCAGATTTGTGTGGGATACTGCCCCCATGATATGGTATTGTTATTTTTAATTACAGGTAAACCCTGGGTTGCATAATTTGGTGATTTGTTTTCATATGCCTTCAAATTAAAACAAAGATTATGAATTGAAAGAAGACAAATGGGTTTTCAACTGAACTAATTTGCCCTGATCAGTCTGAATTTGTCCGTAAGAGACAATATAAAATATACAGTATCTTGAATGCCTCTGCTAATAATCAGAAAAATAAGAAAGCAGCTATGTTTTCTTCTTAATGTATATAAAGCTTTTAATAATTTGAAATAATATTTCATTGTTGTGACACTGAAGAAAACGAAAGAGATGAATTGTAGCTTAGATTTTTCTCACATGGATAGTGTTTAGAAGTGTTTACAAGTTGATTGTAAATTGATTTTTATCCCCCAAATTTATTATAAAATGACAATTTTGTCCTATCTCTCCTTTATTTTTGCTGATAGTAGAACCATTGGAAAAGTACATAGAGTAAGAAAATAACATTTGAGGAATCAAGCTGGCAAATCAAGAGTTTAAATTAGGAATATACGTATGTTGATGAGTTGTACTTACAGTTACCCATTCAATTTTGTTTTTGGAATCAGTAATGGAACATATATAGCAATATGGTTCATGATCAAAACAAAAACAATATGTAAATTATTACATGAAATTGATCTGAAGAGGAAAAGCAAACTTTTCAGCAATTAAGAGGATTTAATTCTGCAAAGTCTCTGTGTATGGTTATGAACCATACATTCAATTGGAAAATATGGGAGTAAAAGTACCAGGGAATTCCTGGAAGCCCCACCCTTAAATAAAGAAGCCATCAGAATAAATGAAACCAGATATGATTTTTTACCACCCGGTATGCTTGGAATCCAGTAAAATACCACGTTCCAGCCATACCCAAAAGATTTAAGAGGCAGGCCATTAAGAATAGAACCAATACCATTCCCAACCACCAGTCAATACTGTACTTCCTAAGAAACATCCAGTTCCAACCCAACCCCACAAAATTAAAATTTCACACTGATTGTAAATACCGCAATGTAATTCCCTCTTCTGAACTGCGATGGGGAGGAATGCTCACGGGAACTCAAGTTAAAATGTATGCAAAAACTTGACCTCTGTTTTGGTACTGATCTTCCTAAGCCTTGAGCATATGTACTTATCAAGGCAGTTGTCTTACTTTCATTGCAGACTGGGTCATATTGCAATAGCACTAGAAGATTGCCTCATTTGAAAGACTCCCCAAAGGCTTACATAAATATCTTTAGTTGATGCAAATCTCTGCCATCTCCGAGAGCTTACTTAATTATAAGTAGTGTACTAAAAATATCTAATAAATATAGAAGCAGCTTCAGTATTAAATATTTATTTTCATAAGGTAAATATACACAATATTTGAACATTGGAGATATAATAATTTGTATAGATTGCAGGATTTAATTTTTTTTAATAAAACAGAGATGAAATCTTTTGATATTTCTTTCTTTGGAATACCTCACTGGTTTCAATATCTTTAGATAACCAGTATCCAAGCCAGCATGATTTTCTTAGTCTGTGTCAATTTCATCTTTAATTTTGGCAGTTCAAGCATTAGGGTCTGTACCAAAAGAGTTCTACTATTAAGGTTTGTACCAGTCAGGATTTGAACCCTGGTCTCCTGTGTCAAAGGCAGTGCTCTAATCACTACACATTCCAGATGTGGAAAGTAGAGGCCAAAGTGGTCCCAGTAGTGGTAGGAGCACTCCTAGGGGTGTGACTCCTAAGCTGGGAGAGTGGCTTCAACAGCTCCCATGAACAACATTGCCAACTTCAAAGTTAAAGAAAGCCAAAGATTGTATGACTGAATGGATGCACAGTTTAAAACGACAACTAATATGCAACAGTGAAAATATCAATGGAAGATAAATATAAAATTTACTGTGAATATTATACTCTGAGAAAATGGAACATTTCTGTTAGTATATACAGTATTACCCAATTTTCATTGCCCAAATAGATCATTCATATTTTCTTTAAAAAAAACCTAGAAATACAATTATCAGGTTGGATTATTTTCCACATTTGGTGGCAATGTCATAAAGCTCAGCAGTTATTAAACATGATTCATCAGACAATGGAACAAATCTTAAATACTGACTTTTCTTTCTAAATAGCTACTTTTTTTGCTAAGCATTACTAAACCTTATATTCCTAACAGTTATCCTGTTACTGTATAATTCTCATGGGAAAAGCATGTAATTTCTGCTTTAGAAGAATGACAGAGTAAGCTGTAGGAATATGCATTAATGTAAAAAATAAGTATCTAATTTTTAAAACATCTGAAAGGAGAATTTAACATGGAAACTATAAATTTAATTCTGTACACAGGTTCTTACCACATCCTAAGTTTGGGTTTCTCTCAAGATAAAATTTTAAAATACTAGATTTTCTTAAATGGGGCAGAAACTCCTATTTGTTTTTGTTCTGATTGATAACTTCTATATATTGGTTCCCTATGCTTATTATGTACTTCAACAATAGTTAAAATTACTATAAAATTATTCTTACCTGTCATATAAACTAATGTTAGTTTGAAAATTCTTGTTTCATTTTGTACAAGACTAAAAGCAGATTGAAAATTCTTTTTTCTTAATTTAATTCTTTTATTTCCCTTTTATTCTTCCAGATTTACATAAGTTATGAAGTACCTAACATAATTTAGAATTTTCCAATTGAAGTTATTTTTTTCCTTAATAAGAATTAGTAAATTTTGAAAAAGTAATTCTTGACATGCATTGAACATGCTGGCCAGTAACACAAAACATATGAAAAGTACTGGGAAATTATACAAGCATTGCACATGTCAGAATTAGTCTGATCAAACTAGATCAAAATAATCTTTTCTTCCCTCTGAAATGTTTAAAGTGGAAAACATCCCATTTTTATGTAATACACTGCTCTACGTGATTTGCAAATTAAATACATTCGAAGCATGAAGGAACGAGGGGGGAAGTGTATATGTGGTGTGTGTGTGTGTGTGTGTGTGTGTGTATGCATTATTTTTTTAACCAATTCTACACATATATTTTTAAAACCTTGACATTGTTAAGATGTGATTGAAAGGAATGAAGTGTTAATTTAAGAAACATGTTGCTTGCTGGTTGTGGAGAAACTAAACATAATTAACATGTGTCCTTTGGCAAATGCATATAAGGCTGCAGACTTCTCGGACCAGAGGTATAAAATATGCCTGCTTTTAGTATGAGTTTATGCTCAGTGGGGATTTATTGTTTAAATTTCATATGAAGTGCCGCATTTCTTTCTTTCTTTCTTTCTTTTTAAAAAAATAATCATTTACCATACTTTTCAGGCCAGTCATTTTCTGAAAGGTTTTGTGATTAACCACATAATATTTTTATTGAGTTACTTCACATACATTTGGGCACAAGCATTGACTGAGCCCATAGGGCATTGTAGATTTAAAGATTTTACTAATAAACATGTTCCCCTTTGTACTAAGGCTGCTAATTAGTGTTTTTAAACAGCTCGATGTTTAATTCTTTGAAGGCACCCTATCAAGGGCTAATATAAAAAACTGTTTATGTAGGAGGATATACAAAATAAGGTGTTAAACACAAACATAAATTGAGGGGCTAGAGCTTCCCAACAGTGCTAATTTTGTATTTGCTTTCATCTCACTTAAAGTTAAAATGTCGGCATTACAACAAGAAATGTGTTCCCTGCATGCCTTATAGATTATGCAGAGGGCATCAGAAACACGTTGTAAGTATTGACTCCATGGCATCTGAATATATTCTTTAAATTATCACTTTAATAAGAAAAGATGTATTACTAATTATGGGAGAAACAACTTTTGTGTAGTAATTTTACTCAATAACATTTATTTTCAGAAAGTTTGTTCTGCTGCAGTTGACAAAAATATAAGTACAACCAAGGGTTTATTTTTTCTGATTTCACCTAGTAAAATATTACTATAGCAATTTTGATGACTGCTGTATAGATTATCATCTCTTTTATATCATCATCATCATCATCATCATCATCATCCATAGCAGTAACAGTAAAAGCCCTAGAGAAGACAGGACTTCGAAAAAAGTATGTTCTTTAACTCTCCACTGAAATCTTCCTGTGCTCATAGGAAGGCAAGACATATAAGAGCCTTGGTGGAGCAGTGGGCTAATGCCTTCTTAAGTATCACCAGCTGCCTGCAATTAGTGCAGGTTCGCATCCCACCAGGCTCAAGGTTGACTCAGCCTTCCATCCTTCCGAGGTAGGTAAAATGAGGACCCAGATTGTTGGGGACAATTAAGCTGACTTTGTAATAATGCCGCTTGGGGTGTGTGTGAAAGCCCTAATAAGCAGGCATATACATAGAATGAAGGCTACTGCTAAGCTTGTAAGCCGCCCTGAGTCTTCGGAGAAGGGCAGGATATAAATGGAATTAAAATAAAAAAATAAAAATAAATAATAATATGATACGGGTCTTGCAGGACTATTATTATACATAATTTTGGTTTCAAGGTGAAATCTATCTGATATATAAAATGGTATAAGCATGGATTTACACTTGTATAATTGTACTTCATTTAGTTCTCCCTCTATGTATCTTGATATTTGTCTACTTTCTGAATCAGATCAAGGGACCATAAGTATCTTGTTGGTCTCCTGTTGGTAACTAGGCAGTCCATTGTTTCTTCATTTTCTTTCAGGAGACAGCATTTGCTGTCTGTTGTTGCCTACTCAGTTCTGGCTTCACTTGCATTTGCTTTTAAGGTTGCTGAGTCATGAATCAAGACTTTATCAGTGTGCATTTGGAAACCCCACAATATTTTAATCTGCTCGGTTTCAACAACTTTTTCAACCACCATTTTTACATAACTGGTACATAGTCCAATGAACTATTTCGGTGACTGTGTTATGTTGTTATTTGTAATCAGTTTATGTGATCTTCTTTCATGAGGAGAGTACATGATCTACTGTTTCTTTTGCCCCTTTGCACAATCTGCACTTGGAATCCTTTGAGGATTTTTCAGTTTTAGACTTGATTGCATTTAACTGAACAAAAAGTACCCAAAATCAAGCCTCCAGTTTCTTTTTTTTTAATGTTCCAATTGTAAACCATTGTCAGGTTTTATATTTATCTGTTTTCCTCTCAATCTTTTGTACAAATTAACCATGAAATGCTTCCCTGCCAGCAATCTTTTCTTGTTTTTATTGCATAATTTCAATATTCAGTTTAGTAAATTCCAATTTTTTAATTTGCTTATTCATGGCCATCTTTTATATAATCAGCCAATGCACACTTTTCTTCTTCTGCCTCTACTTCCGTGGTGGATTATTATTAATCTCCTGGTTTAAATATTTAAATATCAAATATTTAAATATTTTCTTCAAATTGGATCAAAGTGATTTTATATTATCCTTTACTAGTTGTACTTCTTCCTCAATAATAGAACATGTAAGTTCTTATACCAGTGATGGTGAACTTTTTAGAGACCGAGTGCCCAAACCGCAACCCAAAATCCACTTATTTATTGCAAAGTGCCAGGGCCACATCAGCATTGTGGTGCCCTCTGGGAGGGTGGGGGTGTGGCCCACTGGGTGGGTGTGGCCAGGGTGGTCCCAGCAGACTGTTGGGTGTGGCCGGGTAGGCGTGGCCATCTTGATGCTCTAACACCTCTACTCGAGCTTGCTAGCCAGCCATTTTGCCTGCTTTGTGCTGGGTGGGTTTGCTGCTCCAGGCAGTGCAAGCTGCTAGTGGTGGCAGTGCACGTGCCCACAGAGAAGGCTCTGAGTGCCACCTCTGGCATGCGTGCCATAGGTTCCCCACCACTGTCTTATACTACGCATGATACTGTCCATGTTTCCATTTGTGTGTTTTTTTTAAATTTAGATCTGTCTATTGCTCCCAAGGAAAACTTTTTTTTAATTTCTGCATTATTCCTATTTCCCTTTGGTTAAAAATAAGTGCTGATGTTGATTTTTATTTTTTATTTCATCCTTAATTCTCTACATTATAGTTAGTTTATATGTATATAGGTTATATTCTGCTTTATAAAACATAGCTTTTAAAACAGAAGCTGCTGTCTTTCACTCTCTTTCTCTTATACAGTTTATACATGCATCACTTTCAGGACATGGACAGGTTAAACTATCCATGATGCAATGGACTTAGATTTAAAATTATAGATTTTCTTAATTTCATATCTAACTCTATTATCATAGCAACAAACCTGGACATGGCTGAATCTTATTAGGTTAGTGCTCATCTAGTTCTTTTAGCCTTTGGGATAATTCAATGAGCGGTTTCTGGTTTTGTGTATGTCAATTAAGGAAAAAGTAAATAATTCTATATGGTTTCCAAGCATGGAACAGTAACATCAATCTTTTAAAATTCACTTTAGGATTTATGTTAAGTGCTGAACCACCAATGAAGCTTGAGTCGTACATATTTTAAAGCTAATTGTGTGTGCTAGAGGGGGGTTATTAAGCAAAGGCTGCTGCATAAAAATGGATGCTGTGCTGAATTTTGACTTGCAGTTTCTCAAAAGTTTATCTCCCTCTGTGACATCAGCTTCTGCTTTTCCATTTTATTCTCAAGATGCTTCAGAATTTCTTTTGCAATTCTCTTTATGATCATTTTAAACTCATAATCCTGCTGTAAATAATGGAGTTTTTGTGACATGAGTTTCAGTGAGCCTGAAGTACCCACTAAGTATCCCTACCTGCCAAATTAAAAAAAGTATAATAGAATTTCCTGATGTTGTCTTCATCAAGGATTTAAATGCAGCGAGGGAAGCCAAGGAGATTACTGGTTGCCAGACAGAGGATTATACCCTGAAAGGTTATTCTGTTACTCTGACAATGTCCTGCATCCTCATCCCAGCAAGATCTTATAAATACTTTTGTACAAGAAATGACCCGGAATCCTTGGTGCTTTCTGAGCTTGGTTGTTTGCTAGCAGATGTTTCATTACCTGCCCAGGTAATATTGTCAGGGCTAGTGAGTGTGGGGTTTGCTCACAGTTTATATAAGTTAACAGTGTTTTGTGTGCCTTGGCATATAGTCAAGCTGGCCACATGACCACAGAAGCATCCTCAGCCAACGGTGGCTCCCTTTGGCTAAGAAATGGAGATGAGCAAGGTCCTCTAGAGTTGGACATGGAGGGGAAAATCTTTACCTTTACCTTTATATACAATATAGGGTACAATTTGCATCCTGTAAAGGTCTATTGGTTAAAGCACCAGGCTAGAAACTGAGAGACCATGATGAGTTCTGGTCTCACCTTAGGTATGAAAACTGGCTGGATCATTTTTGGGCCCATCATGCACTCTTACCCAACTCACTTTGTAGGGTTGCTGTAGGGGAAATTAGGAGGAGGAAGGAGTATTGGGTTTGTTTATAAATACCTGAAGGTATGCTTAGAAATACTTTCAGGTATTTATAAGAATAATAAAGATGGGATAAAAAATTTAAAAAATAACAAGAACAATTAGCTCAGCTCTTCCAGTGTTAGTGGGCTGTGTGCTTTTCTCCTTTGTATTTCCTTGATGAATGTATTGTTTTCTTTTTGATTGTTTGTCTGGTGTCAATCCCTGCTGTCCTGTTTCACCTATCAAAACGTTCCCTTTTTTGAGATAATTTTGAAAATGAATTATATTTTATCAAACTGAATAAAAACTTGTAGAAAAATACTGGAGCTGCACTTACGGTCTATATGGGTCCTGAGCACATGATAACTTTATTCCCAGTTCAGTACTGTAGGAAACTAAGGCTGCTTCTAACAGAAGTTTCCTACCTGCATAAGGCTTGCATGAGAGACTTACAAACCAACTGCCTAATTTCTAATATCTTTCTAGTTCAACCTAGTGAAATAAGCAGATGACTGGAAGAGAATCTGGGTTGGTGCTCATTTCACACCACATTATAGACTCACATACTGTAGGGCAGACCTGTGTATTTTATGCCCTGCTGGCCACATGCAGCTCTTTGGCTGCCCCTGTTTGGCCTGTGGTGTTGGTGGCATTGGTGGCAGGGGTGGAGTGTTGGCAGCAGTGGTAGGGCATTGGTGGGGGGCATGGTGGCTTTTCAGGGGAGTGGTACAGTGGCAGTTGATGGGGGCATGGTGGCTTTGCAGGTGGAACAGGTTAGTTGCAGGTGGGGTGGGGTGGGGTGGGGTAGCAGTCCTATACAACAGTTCTCTTGTTGTCCCTTGGAAAACGTAATCGTGCAGCCCTGCTGTAAGCTAAGGAAATCCAAGCCAATGCCAAAACAATCTGATAATGGCAATGTATTTCCTTCACTGATCTTCCGGACTATGTCCACAGGTTTACAGGTCCTGCTATAAGATGCTGAGATTCTTACAGATAACAGCTAAACAAATAATTAGATGTTTGCTGTTCAGACTGCTGGCTTCATAGTCCTTCTTGAATGTGTAATAGCCTAACACAATAAATGTATCTGCTTCCCAAGTTGATCTCTGACTTGTTCTCTGAAATTAAACACTGAATCTTTCCATACATATTATACATGGAATCCCCGAACCTTTCGGCTTACTGAGTTTTGGTTTAACACTTATCACTGCACAATGGATCTTACCAAATTCAATACAATCCACTGATGGCCTGCCAGCTGCTGAGCAATATTTTGTAGTTCAGGTAGGAACAAACAAGGCCTCATCTGGCTATCAAACATGGGCATGTGTTGCTGGTATGCCAGATGTTCTCTAGAAAGAAAAGGTAAGCACCTGGGAGGGTAATGCTCTTCCTTATCCAGTTAATGTTGTGCTGACTGTGAGACTTTAAACTACCAAGTGTTAACATTAAAACCTTTGGCACTTATTTTTTTTCCTCCTGCATATACTTGCCTTCTGTGGAGAGAGAAGATGTAAATTATCTAGGGAAAATAGCAGGATTAAGTTCTACTTCTCCCCCCCCCTTAATTTCTAAGTGTATTTAAATAAATTATTAAAGACAGAAAGTAGCTCGGTTTCAAAATAGTGTTTCTTTTTTTGGTGGGGTGGGGAAAGGTATGGATTTTATTCCAGTACCTTTATTTAAGGTTTTAAACTCTGTTCTCATCAAAGAGTTAAACAGCCAAGGGCTTTTAAGCATCTCATTTTACTTATACACACACAACCCATTATAACCTGCATAAACAAGGATGACAAGTTGAGATTAATGAGAGTCCCAAAGTGACAGAACAATTTAATTGTCAGAAATCATAGGAGGTGAACTTTGCCAGCATATTTATATAAAACTGCCATGGTCTTAAAAACTTCCCTAATTGGTTATGACCAATAAGTAATAACTGTCTGAGCCCAGTTTTCTGGTATATCAGAAGTGACCCCTAAAAGTTAACTGTGGAATTAAATGCAAAAGGGGAAAAATTGAAAAGATTTTGACCCATAATGCTGTGAAAGTTATTGTGCAGCCAACACTTTCTTGTTAGTTAATATTTACTAAGAATCAACAAATCCTTGTTTTGGGGAATAAAACACAATTATGATCTAGCAGTCTTTGCTTAGACCTGCCGTCCCAAACTGGTGCTTTCCAGATGTATCAGGACACCCAGATTTCCTGGCCAGCCAAGCAAAGGCACTGTACTCTTGGCAAATCTGGAGAGTGGCAGAAAGGGGAAGTCTGGCTAAGAAGATTTAGTCATCAGTCTGAGTGATGGATCTGCATCAGAAGGGTGGGACAGAAATGTTTGTATACAGTCAAAGGAAACTTAAAGTAAGACATTTTGTTCTACTTAAAAGAAAAGAACCTTGTATAAATAAATTCGGGGTCAGATTACAAGTAATGACTATTTCAGATAGATACAAGCCACATTTGTACATTAAAATATTAAAATTAAAATTAAAAAGAAAAGTATACAGGATAAGCCACAACTGAATGTTAGACCAAGAACATAGGTAAAATGAGGACCCAGATTGTTGGGGGCAATTAAGCTGACTTTGTAATAATGCCGCTTGGGGTGTGTGTGAAAGCCCTAATAAGCAGGCATATACATAGAATGAAGGCTACTGCTAAGCTTGTAAGCCGCCCTGAGTCTTCGGAGAAGGGCGGGATATAAATGGAATTAAAAAAAAAACATGCCATTAAAGCCTCTGATGCATACTCAGTAAAATAAATTTTGTAACGCAATTGGAAAATTCTACATATTGGACTTAACAGAATGCAGGTAATGTGTGCTTCCTACTTCTATCCTTCCTACCAAGTTTGATATAAAAATAAAAGAAGCTATATAAATTGGTTGAACATGCCCCAGTGTACATTTCCTGGTATTTTGGCTGAAATGGATACAATCGAATGGGAAATCATCAAACCACACCATAAGTAGATGTGCTTCTTTGGTTTATACTTGTGAAGGTCAATAAATGATTGGCTGATGACACACTGGTCCTCTTCACCCTCCTCTCAGGAGAAGAAGAGCTATGATCCTATGAAATTTTTATGTATGTTATCTTTCAGTATATTAGATTTCTGAATAAATAATGTAAGTGACACTAGATGGACACCAACAATTGGCCATTGTGTAGTCTGCAGTCCTAAAAATGGTAGAGCAACAACAACAAGAATGCCATAAAGGTTGATGCAATGTAAATTAATTCACATTGAATTAAAATTAATTGGAAATTATTATTTTGGTTACTCTTTATGCCATCTCATATTTTAGAGATACAGAGTGGACACCTTAGGTGGAATAATAATAAAAGTAGATATCAAAAAGAACTGGTGGCTATTGAGGAAATATTTCACTGATCGTTCTGCTCCAAGGCCTCTTTTGTGCACTTTTTTTCCCTATCATATGTGTAGCTTTATACATATTACATTATGGCATAGATATTTTGAATACTTTTTTGAGTTACAATTCCTCTTTTGGAATTTTGAAAAAAAGGAAATAGGAAATTTAATCTGAATGGAAAGTTCAGATTTTCCTAAATGT
This sequence comes from Vipera ursinii, assembly GCF_947247035.1. Classification (NCBI taxonomy): domain Eukaryota; kingdom Metazoa; phylum Chordata; class Lepidosauria; order Squamata; family Viperidae; genus Vipera; species Vipera ursinii. Next base: position 197,309,997 of record NC_139512.1, read on the forward strand.
TTGGGGGGCATTAATGCCAACATTAGAAATTTCATATTCTTTCATATTAAAAAGGAAAACAAATTAGGCAGATTTATATATTATCGAGAGGACATACTGTATAATCTCCTCCTTTTCAAATCAAATAAAATTTGTCTTTAGGTAAGAGAGAATCATTTTCCCCCAGTTTCAGCATTTACCTCCCGGATATTATTTAATTCAATTTTCTCCAAAATACATCCCTCTATACATACACAGTATGCAATAAGACTGTTTGTACTTTAGTAGTGTCAAATAAAATGTCTCTATAATCATACCATAGTACTTTGCATAAACAACAAAATATGACAAAGGTAATATCCTTAGGAGATAATAGCAATTAAGAAATTGAGAAAGGGGAGATATTTCTTAATTTGTGATAGAGTGAAAAGCAAGAAAACAATTTCTATGACATATAATGAAATATTATAAAATAATATAAAATAATGAAATAAAATAATTAAATATTTGTAGAAGTTAATAAAATAAAAAATAGAAGAGTAAAAAAAAAACAAGAAGAAGCCGGCATAATCAAGCAATCAAACTTCACAAAGGAGGGAAAACTAAAGGTGAAATACAAAAAAGTAGATTACTCCCTCTAATAATGAGCTCAAAGAATGAATGTCAACAGAGCTGGAGCTGAAATGAAGTCATTGAATAATGAAGAGAGAAATGTCATCATGCTTGGTTAACCTCTAGGTATGCAGAAATGCAACTTTTAAAGAGAGAGAGAGAGAGAGATACAGAACAAAACCTAAAGTAGTGAATGAGGACTAACCTTGTTGAGTGACCTCCAGGAATCCTGCATCAGTTGGGCAAGACTGTCAGAAAATCAGCAAAAGGGTGGTGGTGGGGGGGGAAGTGTTGGATTTTGATAGATTTCCTTAATCTCTAAAACAATGGTGGGCAACATAAGTTTGCCCAGATGTCACGGAATATAATTTCCAGCAGCATCAGCCAAAGTGGTAAACAGTGAAGCATGTTTGCAGTAGTCTTTCAGAAACATTTGAAGGCCAGCATGAAGGCCACATCTGCATTTTTTTTACAAGTTTACAAGGCTTGTTTTGCCTATATAACCCCCCACCTATGGTATTTACACTCTGGCTCAATTAACATGCTTTTTGGTTACATGAATCCTCTCAAGTATCCTCAAGTAGTATAGAATGTGAACATATGTGAAAAAGGTTTGGGCATTTCACAAGCCACTTTCATAAACTTGGATTATAGAATAGTAGTTCATATCTCAACAGGAACCTGGCCGTGAATTTTACTTTACAAAAGATGATCTTCTATTTCATGGATGCACAATTTCTAGACTCCAGATCCCATGTCAGTTTCAGTTTAATAATAATTCATAATCATTCTCCACAGCCTAATTTCAGAATCCTGTGCAGGCAGTCTGTTTAGATTTCAAGTGAAATGATGCATGGCGCCATGGCCCTCAAGAACCTAGAAGATGGGTGGATGGGAGAGAGAGAGAGAGAGAGAGAGAGAGAGAGAAAGGAAGACCATCCCTCCATTGGGAATGCAGCCCCTGACAGAAAAAATGTTGTCCATTCCTACTCTAGAGAGAAAGTGTAGTATAGTGGTTAAGTCACCAGGAGTCCATGAGTTCTATCTCTGCCTGGGGCACAAAACCAGCTTGCTAACCTACGGCCAGTCACTCTCTCAGCCTTTGGAAGCAGGCAATGGCAAGCCACTTCTGGAAAACCTTGACAACAAAAATGCAGGGACTTGTCCAAGCGTTCGTCAGGAGTCAATACTGACTCAAAGGCACATGTGTGCAGACACATACGAACACACCTGCTCCGTTGGAAAGCCCATATAGTCTAAACCCTATGTAAAGATAATGAACCATCAGAAAGAAGAACAAATAGGATTTTGAAATTATCCATTGTCCCAACCAACTGGTTACAAAATGAGCAGGCAAAAAAATTATCAGGTCCCTATCTTTCTCATGACACCGAGACAAATTATATTATCCTTAAATTACAGAAATTACTCATTTAGCCTGTTCAAGGGTTGGTCTGTTCATCTTGGGTCCATATCTGATACTCAGGAAACAGGCTGCTCATTTCACATTCTCCTGAGTGTAGCATGTTGGGGGGGGGTCTTTCCCGTTCTGCAGCCCAGCTGTGAAACAGGTTCCCCCTTGCCATGACCTAATGGAGACAAAAAGACAAACACCCAAACTGCTGATAACCTTTTCTTTTTCTTTTGCCAGAAGGGAGTGGCAAAAGTTAGAAAAGTTAGATCAGGGGATAAAGCATGCCAAACTTCATTTGGAATCAGGCATTCTAAAAGCAGAGTATCGATCATGACAATGCCCAGTGAGATTACTTCTTCCGCATTCTGAAAGCTTCTACAAATCCTTGGCAAGTGCAATTTGACGGAGACCCAGCCCTGCCCTACCTTTTCTTAATCTCTCTGATGACGCTAGCTACAAAGTATACCGTACTGAGACGTACACACCTATAAGTGGCACCAAAATGGGTTAGGGAAGAAGACACTGCTGACAAGGTCAAAAGAGAGAAAAAAAAGTCACACAAGCAAAACTATTGTTTGCAATTATGTTACACCATAAACACACACACACACACACACACACACACACACACAGAGTGGGTAGTTAATGAGTGGGTAAATGAAAGACGGAAAAGAATTGGGTAAAAACTAGTACACACCCATATTCAGGTGTGGCTGCTGTGATGATGCATTGATCTTTGCAGCACCATGTTGTTCTAGGTTTCATAGGAGAAATGAAATCTTGTGCGGGATTCGAAATTACAAGTAGGCCTCAACATACGACCACATTTGGGATCAGAATTTCCATCGCTAAACAAATGGATTGTTAAGTGAGGTGTGCCTGATTTTATGACCTTTCTTTGCTACACATTTTTTATGTGAATCACTGGAGTTGTTAAATGAATCACACTGTCATTAAACAAATCCAGCTTCCCCCATTGATTTTGCTTGTCAGAAGCCAGCTGGGAAAGTTGCAAAGGGTAATCACATGGCCCTCAGGATGCTGCAACCCTTGAATATACTGTACATGACAGTTGCCAAGCACCTGAATTTTGATTATTATTATTTTTTAATCCCATTTATATCCCGCCCTTCTCCGAAGACTCAGGGCGGCTTACAATTTAAGCACAAACCAATGTGCTTAGCAGTAGCCTTCATTCTATGTATATGCCTGCTTATTAGGGCTTTCAAACACACACCCCAAGCGGCATTATTACAAAGTCAGCTTAATTGCCCCCAACAATCTGGGTCCTCATTTTACCTACCTCGGAAGGATGGAAGGCTGAGTCAACCTTGAGCCTGGTGGGACGCGAACCTGCACTAATTGCAGGCAGCTGGTGTTACTTAAGGAGGCATTAGCCCACTGCTCCACCAAGGCTCTGTAACTGTGTGGATACTGTGGTGGTCCTAAGTGTGAGGATCGGTCATAAGTCACTTTTTTTCAGTGGCATTGTTAACTCTGAACTGTTGCTAAACAACTGCTTGTAAGTTGAGAGCTCAGTACAGATAAAAATTAGAGGTGTCTATCCTGCTCTTAGTCTTTTGAGCCTGGCCATTCAGTCACAATACAGACCAGCAGTCGCTTAAAATGTGGGTGTGAACTTACAGTCAGACATTTTGCATTGTGTACTGATAAATATTAAGAGGAACTTCCTTTGTTTCAGTGCAGCGAGGCCACTTTGAAATCATTTCGTTAATAATTGGGAAAACATACAATATTGTTGTAGTATCCCTGCTGAGAATCTAGTCAGATAAATAGCCAATATGCAACTTTTTTACACAGAAGGAAATTTTCAACAATCAGCTCAAAGCAAATCCTTGCAAGCTTTCCAAAAAACAGAAAGGAAGGAAGGAAGGAAGGAAGGAAGGAAGGAAGGAAGGAAGGAAGGAAGGAAGGAAGGAAGGGGCATGGCTTGCCCCATTCTATGCTGGGTTCAGGCTTCAGCCCAAATGGGACCCCTACTTCTTTATTTATATATTTGCAATTCTGTAAAAAAAATCTTCTATGGAATTTTTTTTGTTGTCTTCTTTTTTTGGACTACGCTATCTTTTCTGGCAACGTGTAAGGGAACATCTCAAAGGCAATTCATTTCATTAAGAAACATTCTGGATTTAACAGTTGTGATTCTAAAAGATAGAAAAGCAACCAACTGCTTTTTTTCAGATTTTCCCAAATTAAACACATTTATCTCATGATTATTGAAATATAGTTGGCTACATACTGTATGTTTAACATTGTGAACTCTACCACTTTGAAGAGAAATCTCTTCCCCTTGTTCTTATTAAATAACCTCTTCTAATATTCTTTTGACAAACGCCTTTTTTACCTTAAATCTATATACCGTAATATTTCTTTCTAAGTTAGAAAATTACCCACTGTTAAAATTATTGGGCATTCTTTAAAAATATTGTATTTTAACAAAAATGTATTTGAATGGAGGTGGGCAGTGCTTTTTTTGTAAAAGAAAAAGGTGCCGGAACTCACATATGTCATACAACCCACTTTGCCTACCCTACAAGGTTCCATCCAAAAAAGGTGCCGGAACTCCGTTCTGAGCATTCTATGACAAAAAAAGCCCTGGAGGTGGGTAATCAGAAAATACTGATCTTCAACTTAGGTAAAGATCAATGGTAGATGATTCAACAAGTGATATTTAGTTTTTAATTGAACAAGTTTCTAGGTCTCAAGGCATAAGCCAGTGATGAAAATTGTTTGTGCTATACATTCATAAAAGAAATTCTTTAGCCTCAAGGAACTTCAAGCATCATATCAGTAACATTATCATTAAATATGTCAGGCTTTGGTATTTTCAGAATAATAAAATGTATTATAAAGGTTGGCATTCTTGCTGAAAAAAAAATGAAAATATATTTTCATGCTTTGCTACTGGAGTTCTCCATAGCCTGTCCAAGTGCAGAGGGGGGGGGCTTCAGAGGTCTCAAAAAGTGAGTAAAGGAGCTGAGCCCCAGATGGCAAGCTTTTCTGCTCTAACATAAAAGTTATAAATAATTTTGTAAAAACTTCAATGTATTTTTTAGAGAACTAATCCAGATCTAATTTTTACCCTGTGCTTTGCTCGGCTGCCTCCTGTTTTCACTGCCTGAGCTGAGCGTCCTTGCTCTTGGGTCAAGGATCCATATGACCTCAGATGTCAATCAACAAAGTCCCATACTGTTGGCCCTACAATAACCTGTGGGAAGAATGAGTTGTTTAACTTTGTTAATCTAATTGTTAATCAGAAATAATGTCCATATTACTGAAATTTCACAACCACCCGGTGAAACTGCAGGTCATCCTAATCCAGCCTGTTGCCAGTTTAACAACAGGCCAATAAACAACAGTAATTTTGGGAAGCCTCCTTACAGTTCGACCATTTTTGTTCTCACACTTTTATTTAGTAAGTCCAAAGTGGTCAAGGTTGACAGGTCCTTTGTAGGCAGGCTTGAAAAATAACCTATTTAAAAATCTCCAAGCCTGGTACATGATCTCACTGGGAAACTATGTAGAAGATCCTTTAGAAGCAAATATGCACCAGAAATTACAAACACTCTCTCTCTCTCTCTCTCTCTCTCTCTCTCTCTCTCTCTCTCTCTCTCTCTCTCTCTCTCTCTCTCTCTCTCTCTCTCTCTCTCTCTCTCTCTCTCTCAATGACCCGCTCTCTACCTTGGAATGTCTAGAACTGTGAGAATTATAAGGTCAGGCAAAATGTACAGGCCCACAGCTAGGAAAAGCAACTATGCCTTATTTGGAGTCTACACAGACATGGAAACTGGAGCTGTATAATTGAAAGGGAAGATCTTTTTCCCCCCTTTCGCTTACATGCCTAGTCCCTGACCTATCCCATTTATAGCTTCCTTTAAGATTCTATGTCTTGCCAGTTCATTTCTTTCTTAAAACCCTTCCAACAAGGCTTTCAGACTAGGCAGGGGCACATTATAGGAAGGAAGGGGAGGGGAGCTTTAAATCACAGATCCTAGAAAAGGCACAAAGATTACCAGTTGAACTGTGTCACTATAGATTCACTGAGGAAAAAAAATGGTACAAGAGCTCACCTTTAAGAAGTATCTCTCTATGTAGGTGCACTGAAATCTGTGTTTGGATATGGTTCACACAGCTGAAATAGTAAAAAGAAATGAGCGAACCCCAAGCCAAAAAGAAACTCACCAGAATCTTGCAGTGGCTTAGTATTCTCTGATATAAATCAAACCAACAAGCACATGGCTTTCAACTTGTGATGTTATTCTCCAGATTTTTTTTATACCAGCAGTCCTCAACTTATGACCACAATCGAGCCCAAAATTTATGTTGCCAAGGGAGACATTTGTTAAGTGAGTTTTGTCCCATTTTACAACTTTTCTTCCACAGTTGTTAAGTGAATCAGGACAGTGGTTAAGTTAGTAACACGGTTGTTAAGTAAATCTGATTTACCCGTTGACTTGGCTTGTCAAAAGGTCACAAAAGGGATCACTTGATCCCGAGACATTGCAACTGTCATAGATGCAAGTCAGTTGCCAACTGTCTGAATATCACAGAACCCTGGAGGTGTTGCAACAGTCATAAGTCCACACCCTGGAGATGTGGAAATGGTCATAAGTCACTTTTTTCAGTAATGTTGTAACTTTGAACAGTCACTAAATGAACTGTTATAAGCTGAGGACTACCTGTATAACCAAATTCCCATTCGCCCTTACAGAGAAAGGATTTTCACTTGGGCATCTCTCTTTCTCTCAGGCACCCAGATTCCATGAAAAGACCACTTCTTCTACCAACTAAGCACTGCACACTTACCAGGTAATGTGCAACTCCTGTCTGCTGAAGCCATTGACTTTATTCATCCTAGGTTTTTCTCAGTCTTGCCTAACTTGGTACCTTCTGGATACTTTGGACCATTTATAGACTGCACTGCCTGAGAATTTTGGAAGCCTTTCTTGCCTTAAAGAGGCTGCAGCTGAACGTTTTCTTGACCAGCTACGGCAACACCATCTCTGATCTGAATTTTTTTTAAAAAAAAAAAAAAACATAAAAGTGCCCATCATTTTCTCAATACTTTGACAGGTTCTTGGGCTTTTATTGAACTTCCATAAATGGGACTTTGTTGTGATTTTGGCACAATTTCTCTCTCTCTTTTTTCCCCCCCAACCCAGACTTCTCCAACTCACTAAGACACGAAAATACAGTACTTATTGTGGACAAAACTACAGGAAAACAACCTCAACAATTATCCCCTTTCCTAATATAAGGAACACTGCTGCTCCTGATGGATTCACTTTGCTTCTATTTTTTTTAAAAAAATGCCCATTTAAAGTGTTAAATTTCTCTTGTCCAATACAGAGAGCATGCATGTTTTTTGAATGTTAAAAAAGACAAATCAATTTCACCTCTGAATTTAATCAAATTGACAGCTGCCCATTGGAAGGCATAAACTTTTCTTTACCTTGTCTCATATACAATTAGAACTGACTTTATAAAGCCACATGCATAAACCTTCTCCAATTTATTAAAGCATACAGTTTTTGTAATTCCAGTGGAATTCGCTTTCTTTGCCAGTCCACATCTCCACTTATCATGCATGTATATGGAGCTAAGGGTAATTTTACAACATTACATTATCTAATTTTTTTATTAAGTTTTGAGATATTGATAGGGTTGCATGAGGACATTGTTGGTAATGCACGGCTAAAAGTATTTTTCTATTCATTTTGTTGATCAGACATAATTTATTGCAATTCGGCTATCACTGCAGGCTGGGTCATGATTGCTGCAATGTTAGAAGCGCCTTGCACTAAACTATTTCTGTTAAAGGAATAGCATAGCTAATTGACAACTGGGAGTGTGTGTAAAGCTTTTATAATAGTCCAAGCTGTAGTTAAGATCATATCCTAGAGTAGTTTAGATAACATGCCAGGGCAGTTAAGATACCAGTGTTGACCATTATGACTTTATTGCCAAATCTCATCAGCTGAGGAAGTTAGGAAATATGCAATTACAGCATGTAGTAACATGAAGATTGCAGCTTTTTTTTTAAAGCATCCAGCCTTCCATAGCCAAAACCTAGAGAGACATGGAGTACATAGCTGGCAACTAAATCAGAAAAAAATGGTTTCAACTTCCATCACTTTTGGAAATCATCTGGATCAAAGAACAGAGATGACCTTGGAGAAGATACAAGACACCCATTAGTAAAATATAAGCTCAGTCCAAGAATATAAGAAAATTTGAAAAAGTTTTGGCTCTCTTTAGTATAAGAGGGGGAGAAAGAGAAATGCAGTTCTGTTATTATAGTTCATATCAATAAAGTAGGGTTTTATTTACTTATGTATTCATTCATTTATTAAATTTATATGCTGCCCATCTCGCTATGAAGCAAATGGATGGCTTACAACAGGGATCCCCAATCCCTGGGCTACCCATTACTGGACCTTGAGCCTTTTGGAAATGGGCTGTGGAAGTGGAGGGCAAGCATGTGCACACACATCCCCACTTGTGTGAGCAGTGGGCAAGCATGTGCGTGCAGGCTTCATTTGTGCGAGCAGCAGGTGCATGTGCATGCTGCTCGCGCAAATGGAGCTGCGCACACATGCACACACTTGTCCGCTGCTCGTGCAGAACCATCCCCTCTTCCCCCCCGCCCCAGTCCGCAAAGCCAGAAAGATTGGGGAACGCTGACTTACAACATATTAAAACCAACAATATCAAACATTAAAATGATAAACATTAACATTAAAATTAACAAAATGTAGCTTGGATAGGAACCAATCTACAACAAAGTGGAGATAGGATACTTCCAGTACCTCTTGTTCTGCCTGTTTCTTGACCTGGCCTCCTTCAAGGGCCTGACATTAGCATTCCCCAGTGTCAGCTCCTCCAGCTGACTACAATTCCTCATTCCTCACAGTAAGTATAGTATGAAGTTACATCTGCTAAGGGGAGGCAATAGACATTATAGTCCCATACCTCTGGCAGGCAATCAATCCGGAAAGCTAATCCAGAGGTAGTAATCTAAATTCTCCAATTTCCACACAATTGTTTTGCAATAATATTGTTTTCAGCCTTCTGTGAAGGCTTTTGTTGTGAGTGTCTCTATTAAATCCATGATATCAAGAGAGTTGCCATTTGGGCATGTATTGCAATGAGTACACACTTGCCAAATAAAACCTTATGCTAAGCCTTCAGTTATCATAGCTAGTTGTTTTAGCAGGCTCTGCAGGATAAGAAGAAAGCTAAATAGTGAACAATTTCCCCAGACTTTTATGCTGGCATTTTCTTAAACAGGGATTTCAAAATAAAAAGACTTCTCCGAGTCTTCCCCAAAAAGGATCTATTTTCTCTACCTTTTTGTTTTTGTCCCAACTCATTGCTGCAGGATAATATTATACCAACAATTAGAGGGTAACAGTCCCTTTCCTCTTAAATATCTATTGTTAAATTGAGATCTGATTCTGAGAAATTTATGACACAACCCCATTTGTAGCAAACATCCCCCCCATTTTATGTGTGTGTGTGGGGGGGGGGGGGAAGATCGGTGGCATGAATAAATCCGATTGTTCAAACCAAATGAATCTATTTAAAATACTTATAAAATATTAAAGACACATTTGGGAAAAGCCTCTGAGGTTGCCGTGACACCTCGGCACCTCAGAGCGACTAATTTATTAAAGGGTTTGCAAACCTGAGAAGAAAGGAAAAAGAAAAATGGTTTCATAAACCAAGAGCGGGAGCCAGTTTTTCAGCTGAGATGATGAAAGGAAGCATGCATTTCTAATCAAAAAGACAGATAAGGCCTTTCTCTCCCATCGTTCCCTCACTAGCAAAGTGCCTTTTCATCATCAGCAACACTCCATTCCTAATGTCTGCCAAGGCCTCTCCGTGCCTTCTCCATCCACTGGTAATGCACATACGGCGTCCCTGTGCAACAAGAGCCCATTAGCTGTGACAGACTACCTTTCTCCATGAAGTTCTTTTGCTGATAGTCATCAGCTGTGTGCTAAATCATTTCAACCGGGCTTGCTCAGAAGTACCTTGGTGGGATGAACAGATATGTAGAGCTATCAAACAAACAGTTGTTTTTTCATCTTGAGCTGAGCAGCAAGAGGGAACTTCCCTTCGGGTTGAGGAAGAAAGGAAGGATAAAAGATCATACCTACGGAAATCATGCTTCTATCCTGGCTTCCTTAAATCTGGCAGAAGGAGAAAGAGAGCTTTCCAGTATGGTGTAATGGTTAAAGGGGAGAATTAGGAATGGGAGACTCAAGTTCTAATCCTCCCTGAGGCATGGAAACTAGCTGGGTGACTTTGGGCTAGTCACTGTCAGTTCTAGCCTAGGAGGTTGAAAAATATCTATCCACAGATCCACACCAGACCATCATGGTAGATTATAGTCCTTAATCTTCAGTTAAGAGGGTTCATCCTTTGTTAGATTGACTTTAGCTCAATATGTATACTAATACACTATCTATGTATATGTTTGAGTGGGTGTGTGTTCATATACACGTCCCCATTCACTTGGACCACCACCTATCCTTGTCAGCTTTCAAACAGGGACCAGTTTAGTTTAGAGATCACCAATCCAACCAATTATTTTAAATTACACCAACAATAATACCCTTGTTTGAGGATGACCTTTGAGATGAATTCATGAGATCATTTTATAATTGTAGTAAAGAGTGACACATGGTACAGTTCCTCAGTGCCTCCCCCAAATTATAATTGGTAAAATGCTGTTGCAGATTTTGTCCACTGCCCAATAAGGTGATAAAGAGATTTGGCTGCAGCAAATTCTCTTACTTGCTATATATGTGTGTGTGTGTGTGTGTGTGTGTGTGTGTGTGTGTGTCTGTGTCTGTGTCTGTGTGTGTCTGTGTGTGTGTCTGTGTGTGTGTCTGTGTCTCTGTGTCTCTGTGTCTCTGTGTCTCTGTGTCTGTGTGTGTGTGTGTGTCTGTGTCTCTGTGTCTCTGTGTGTGTCTGTGTCTCTCTCTGTGTTAAATATTTGTCAAGTCTTTTGAATATGCCTTGCTAATTAACTCTTTCTTTCCTGTTTGGCCTAACTCCAGGCTATCCACAGGATATAGTCATAACTTATGACAGCTCATTATTTGTGTAAATTATTCAAATTGCTAATAAAGAATTTTAGGGAGGCTGAAATGATCATTTCGAACTTCTTATGTTCTCATCAGTCAGTTATACCCTTTTTATCTGAGATTCGAACCTGGGCTGATTATATATTAGGCAGTTGCTTTAACACATATATCTCCCTTGCTTCCTAGCTAATGAAGAGAGAAAGAACCTGTAGCTCGGGAAGTTAAAGCAACTGCCTAATATATAATCAGCCCAGGTTCGAATCTCAGATAAAAAGGGTATGACTGACTGGTGAGACCAAATATTAAGTCTATGATTAGAGACTAATTACAAGGTATTTTTAGACTTAATTAATTTATTTTTATTATTTGTTTATAATTAAATGTGAATGTAATGAAAACAGATGTAGTTTTGAGGAATTGGACTCTGAGCATGGCAAACCAAGTCGTCTGTGCAGCTCTTCAGTAGAAGATTTTTATGCATAAATTCTGAAATCTCATCTGTAATCAGTAATACTCTGCAGGATTCTGCAGAGGGGCTTTTCTTTATTGAAGATCTCTGAGAACCATTCCTTAACAATAATCACCAGTTCTACATAGCAAAAATGCAGTAGCTGCACCAGTTCACTCAGTAATACTGACTTGAACACAAGACTTGCATAGAAGTTGCCATTAGCAACTGAGGCAGATCTGTAACCCATAATAATTAAATACTACTTGATTTAAAGTAAGTGCTGTGTATTGTTAAATGGATCACTTCTTGTTTAGCTAGCATCCCTTTCAGAAATGGCTGATTTAGTGTAGCAATTTCTTCCTGCATTTTCTAATCAGAAATAGCCTCACAGAATTTAATGATACTATTTCAGATTAAGCAGTCTGAAATTGCTTCTGCTTGGGCTTGTGTGGTTTAAAAACTTTTGTCTATGGTCTATTTCTTCAAGCAGAAAAAGAATAAACAGCATCCTTTGAAAAGACTGATGGGACTGATTTTAAAAGAGTCGGTCTAATGTCTGATGTAATACTTAAAGTTGAACTTGATGCAAGTCTAAGCATATTTATTCAATTTAACAATGTTTGATAGTGTTTTACCTTTTAAGTCTTGCATTTTCTGGATTCAGCTAGTTACTCAGTCACTAGATTGTTAAGATAAGCTTGGTCTAGTTCTTCTCTTTCTGTTTCAGAGGATTATATTTAAAATAAATAAAAATAAATAAATGGATAAATACATGCACCAAATTTCCCAAATCCAGAGCAAAGAACAATACTTCAGTGGTTAATTCAACAGTGCAATGAGCTCTCATGTGGTTTGTTTGATTCTGACTTAGTGTGTCGGGCATACCCAGCCATCTTTATTTATAAATCATAGTTTATAGAATAACATGTGGTAGAGATCAGCCAATTATGGCTTGTTCAACAATTATTAGTTTGTCAAACCACAGCTCAACACAATCTAATCAATGAATAATTATTAAAAGGCTTGTTCCAATGCTCAAACTGCCTTGCAACTTTTCTAGACTTATAGGAACTTGCAGTTGTTATTTGGTATGCAGTGATTTAGGATCAAGTTGTTTGGATTGCATGCATGGATTCCATGCATGAATTGGAAATGTCAGGGTTACCATTTACCCCTCTCTTTTCTTTTGGATGCTTATTGTTAGAGATTGGAGATCAATCTCAGATGTTGCTTTAGGAAAATGGTAGGCCTAAGTAGCTGATCTTCAAGGCTATCATAGTATCCATCTTGTCTTATCCATTTGATTCTATTTCTTACTCTGGCTTCATAGTCATGAAGCTATTCTCAGTAGGAAGGATGAACAATAAAAGCATTGTCAGTAGTAGTGATTTCCAGTCCAGTTCAAATGTATCAGTATGACTATAACTTCTAGAACCTTGATCTAAATCACCAGTGGGAACTCCAGCAGGTATAGTACTACCACAACAAATATTAGTATTTCAACATTTGCAAATTCTTTTGGGAAAGGCAAAGAATGCAGTTGGGAAAGTCCATGTAAATAGTAAAATATATTGCTGTTAAGAAAAAAAAATAGAAAACCTTTCAGCTTTGCTTTCTTTTCATGTCTAGGTCAAATTCTGGTCACTTCATGAATATCTTTATTAGTTTGCCATTGTCATTTCCTGAGGTTTTTTACCCCCCTCTGTAACATCCAAGTCTAGTCTACCATCCAGATATTCCTTGATGATCTCTCATCCATGTGCGAACCAACTCCAACCTTGTTTCATTTCTATTGACTGGTGCTGTATCTGCTTACTTCTATAAATGCAGCTAGGAGATTGCTAGTTTCTGGTACCATGCTGGATAATTTAGATCCCTAAATGCTATGTAAGAAAAATAAGGAGTGTGCTTCTAAAATCCCAAGCCTGTAGACTATATATTCTTTAAAAAAAAATCAAGAAACTTTTTAAAAGGCAGATAGTTTCCTGAAGAACCACTAAAGAAAACGTTGAGCAGAAAAAGGTGACTTCTTCGTCTCTTCTCTTAGAAATGGCATATACCTCTTGGTGAAATGCAAGAGAGCAGGACAGACACACATACACACGTTGACAACAGGGATAAGGTCCTTCGATTATACCAGCAAATTAAGGAAACAATGGTTTGCAAACCCACGCCTGAAAGATAAGAGGCACCCAGGGTGGTTGAATGGTTTGGTTGGTTGTTGTAAAGCACACGTACCTGTGTGCGGTCAGCATGAATGTGCATAGAGGAGAAAGAGTTAAAAAGCCAACCAGCTCAAGCACAGGGAAAAAAAAATGTTTAAAGACTAGGGAGGTTATGATTTCCTCTTCTGCAGGCTGGTTTTAATCACTTTCTTGTACCTCTCCCTGCCTTCATTTATCAACCCTTCACATAAAAGTTGCAAAGTGAGGTTATTCAGCGGGTACCTCCATTCATCTCTTCCTATTGACTGGGGAGGTTTCCAGTGCAAGCCAACTAGTGGGATGGGATTTTTTGCATGCTTATTGTACAGCCTGCTTTTGTTTCAAACCAGAAAGGCATGTTTCCCTTCCCTTGGCCAATTTCAGGTTTTACTGCAAAGGCTAGTTGTCTTTTCTCATATAATAAATATATGCTTCACACTGGGCTGGTTTTAAACAGTAAGGAATTCAGGCATAGTGAATATAGGGAGTGGGTCCTAACCAAAGGCTGACTCCTTGACTCTGTAATACCTTTGTTTTGCTTTTTTTTAAAAAACAACAACAACAACAACAACAACAATCACTTTCTCCTTCTCTGTAGCTTTGGTTCCTATTATACCAGGGGCACAACAATCCATAACTAGCAAGACTGCATGCATCTCCTCTCCTCTTTTGGCAACCCCTGGGGACCACTAAGATCACGTTGCTGAAATTTGGTGCCAAATGGTAAGGTCTGGCAGCACGAATCATCTTTTATTTCCAAGTAACTATAAACACATCATATTTCTTGGGTTGAGATTGGCAAGGAAGACTTATGAAATGCGTTAGAAGTTGCACATGAAGTGGGTGGGGAGGAAAGTGTATGTGTGTAGAGAAATAGGCATCTTCAGAAGTTGCTCCCCACATTATTATAGAACTATTTCACCCCATACATATTTGTAACTGTAAAATCATGAAATTTATTCTTAATAATCTTAATTTTTATCTTTAATTGGTGGCAGATTGGTGGTAGCCGTTAAGAGGGTTTAAGGCTTCAGAAGAAACCTGGACAGTCTTGATTGGGCACATGTGAAGCAAATGATCCAAACTTGTGGCTATCTGGCTTGAGGGTATATTTCTCTGAAGATTATTTTCTATACTTAGAAAGCTCCTTCTGGAATCTCCATTTCTTCTGCAGAACTAAGAAACAAATGGGATGGTAAAAGAAATAACAAGCAGACAAAACTTTCTTGCACGTTTGAAAATGTTCATGATTTCAATATAGAGTAATTTATTTATTTGTTCCAGAATTTATTTTTTTTCCAAAGGAGGAGGAGGAGATTCCCACAATGGCTTATAAGAACAAAGTCTTGTCCTTGACCTCCAGCTTAAAGACATACATTAATTCACAGGGAAAGACTTCAGATGGATCAGGGGAAAAAGCATGACAACAGCAGCTTTTTCAATATGAATAGGAATGTTCTAGGTCAAGGTATTCATTATTTCTACTCTTTGCTTGAGTCTGCTTTTGTTGTTATCTCCTTTTGCTTTCTGTTCTTAGGTCATGTTTAATTTGCTTCTACATGTATCTTGACAAAACAGGTTTGTTTCTCAGAAGCTGTTTTGATAGTAGCCAGGACAAATAGAGACCACTACTAGCAACTAGATAAGGGGCAAAATTTGTGCTTGCCTCTTCTTCCCTACTTTGGAAGCAAGCAAGATTTCCATCAAATATAATAGAGTATCTACAAAGATTATGCAAATTAAACATTTTCTCACTTAACTAATGTATGACCCTTATTTCGCCACTATCAAACTGACAAGCTCGCTACCTAAGTCTCTGTTCTTCCTGCTCCCTAATTATGAAATAATGTTGGCTTTTTGGAAGCATTTGCAAGCTCAGTATGAACGTCTGCAGAAGAAAACCTACATGTATGCAGTCCAGGCAGCTTTTGTTTGATAGCCATCTACTCTGAACACATAAATGCATACAGGGAAGCCAGTGTTATATAAGACTTGTTCTGAGGGAATTAGCTAGAATGCCCAAATACTGAATGGCCTAAATTCATAATTCTTGAATGAAATTCCACTCATTCAGGCAAATGTCTTAGTTTTTCACTATTGGGTTGATGTCTTTGTATCTGTGCAATATTCATGCTTCATGTCTCTCAGTTGACCTAATTGTTAAATCATTCTTTCTATTCTTCCACAAATGGCTTGATTTCAGAAGTGATTCTAGTGTCATGGCCTGTCAACATTTTTTGGTCTGAGGACTCTTAATTTTTTTTTTTATCCCCAAGGCTGATGTTCTCTTCTTTCCTTCCTTCCATTGGATTTGAATTTTGACAATGAGATTTTGGGGCACATTTGAGGTACTTAGATGGGGGTTGGAGAACTGCTATGCTGTCCACAGACCTCTTTTCTGCAGACTACAGAAATATGTAAATGATAACAGGAAAATGTTGTCTGGAGTTTATTACAGGCAAGAGAGTTTCAAAAGTGGAATATAGTGAATGTAAATGTACAACTAGTATTAACAACTGTGTATGTGAAGTAATATGTATCATTCAAGAGAGAATTAGGAAAAATGGACATTGAATTTAAATTAGGAAAATAATAAAAACTGAATCATATTTCCACAACTCAGTGGCTTTCAATTGTTTGTAATGTCTATTTTCTAGAAATACCAGAAGTCCTATCTAGTTTGTTCATGTAGAAGCTTCAACCAAATTCATGCTTACTTTGAGGAAGCTTAAAGTTGCTTTTGATCATATCCAAGGCATATTTCTTTTGTTGCTAGGCAATTGCACCCAACTATATACCCATACTGTATGAATTAAAGACTAGTAGGGCAGATAATCATAATATCCCAGTAGGGTTAATCAGAGGTGGCAAGGAACAGGGACAGAAAACCATTTAGCCTAAGACCAAACTGAGAAAAATTCTCTTATTTTATTTTTAAAATGTTCAAATGATTTTATGATGGGTGTTGGTGCTTTTATTTTAATTTTTTCATCTGTATTATAACTGGGGGCTTCACAAGCTGGAATCTCAGAAGCGCCTATGTCCAGGTGCTTCTGTACATGAAAACAGTTTTTCCAGGTGACCAGTAACAGCTTCTAAGTTTATTTCTGAACCTATTGCTGATGACGAGTTTCCCTTCAGAAGCCTGTAACTGAAGTCCAATGCATTGGAAGATCTGGGTTTGCTCCATGCAATAATACCTTGCTTCCAATTTTAAGACTCAAGGCCAGCTAATATTCCCCAAAGAATGGGGCAGACTGCTTGGCAAGAAAGACATCTCAGATTCTGTACTGAGTTTATCAAAGGCATTCAAAGCTTCCTGTATTTTGGAAACAAGGAGTATGACAGGTCTATGTTGTGAGATAGGAAAAATATCTTGGAGAATTGTTGCCTGAGGTTTTCGACAACTTGCAACAGTCAGAATAACATGGTACCCTGACTTAGTATAAGAAAGATTCATATTAGGTGTTATGTACTGGGCTGTTTAAGGGAATACCACGTGGGTTGCTGGAGCAGCTAACGGCTCTCCAGCAACCCAGACTACAAGTCTCCTGTGCTGCAATTGGCTATCTCCAGGCGGCAATGGTTGATTCAAACCTATTGGCTGCTGCCTAGGGGCTAGACTATATATTGCGGCTAGTTACAGCCATTTCCCCAGTACAGTTCCTGCACGAATAAACTATGAGTTACCCTGTACTCCGTTTCGCGTCTTCATTCCTGCGCCAAAGAACCCGCTATTTAACATTAGGGCAGATTAGAAGCCTAAAAGGCAGTGTTTCTCAGAGGCCTTCAGAAACAAGATGAGTCAATCTGATCAGAACCTAAGATTGCTATTACATTGCCATAATGGTAAAGCCATTTTACAAGGAATGCTTAAAATTTTGAAAAAGGTAAGCAAACAAAGAGAAGCTAAGATCTCGCTTGAGTTGAAATCCAACCAGATTCTAGTAATTACATCATCATCATGCTTTCTTGGCAACGATCCCTTTTATCCTTTATTGCTTTATTTGTTTTTGGCTTTATCCCAAGGTAACCTAAAGTCCTGGATTTCCTGATGAACTGCCAACCATGTACTGAAACCTATTTAGATGGTCCTATACACTAAACAAATGACCCACTGGGATCCCTATATCAAAATAACTTACCTTATGTGCTGCCAGAATTTGAAAATTACATTTAACACAGTACAGTACCTGAGCAAAATGGTTTGGCTGAGATCAGCATATGTGAGACTGGTTGGGGTAGATTGTACAGGTGATAGTGAAATATAATTTTATCATCTCTTATCTATCTACCTGTTAAATTGCTGTATTTGATTCTAATTTCATTTTAAAAATGTATTTTATCTCAATTTCATTTTAAATTGTATTTTAACGAATTCCATTTTAAATTGTTTTTACTGCATTTTAGTATAACGTGTCTTTGGAACTCTGTACATTGATATGGCTCATGGGCTAATTAATAAAGTAATTAATTAATTAATTAGATTTTTTAAAAAAAATCAGCTAAAGCTGGTTTGGTGCTGCAAACTGCTGGGATATCTATTGCTACTTGCTAAAACTGTAGATCACCACCAATGTTTTTTTTTTAAAGAAATACCTAATTGCTTATTTCCCTTTTCTTTTTTTCTTATTTTTTACAAGCACTCTTTTTCAAGAAAGATGTTATTTACTGACCATTTTAAAATCATGACAGTCAGTTTGAAACAATAACATATCCTTTATTTAATCAAATACTGTATTCTGTAAACCTGGAACCAAAATGATGATTTTCCCATATTGTAATTCCAGTTTTGGCTAGGGATTTACAGACTCCTGCCAGAAGCAATATTAACATATAGTTGTGCAACACAATATTGTACACTGTAGAAACCTAATACAACAGACAATCAGATATTTCTTTAGTGTTGGCTTTGGGCATGAATGACACAGGACGTTGCACAGCAAGTTGTCATTTTTTTTAGCCTAACCTAATTTAATTTAGCATGGTGGTGCAGGATGGGTGAGAAAGGTCTAATCTGAACTACACTAAATAAGCAAGGTTGAACTTGAGTGGCATTTCAGTGAAATGGGGAGATGATATTTTCAGGAGGGTACTTAAAGTTCTTTTTTTATTGAAAAGTTTTTCAATACATTTTATCTTTAACAATCCCTCCCCCCCACCCCCCACCCAACCCTTCCTCACCCTCCCTAACCCTCCCCCCTCCCCTTCCCCCCCTCCCCATCCCCGACTTCCCAGAGCTAAATACAAGGTATAAAAGTAAAAACAATCATAAACAACCATATGCTAACAACAATAAGCTATTAAGTCTATCGCACTCTAGCTCATATAAAATGACTACAAGCAATACTAATATCACATCAAAACTTATACAAATGCTAAATGAAACTTTTTAGTCCCATATTTGTTCTGGATGCAATCAATCCACTTTTTCCACTCCATAATATAACGTTGTTGCGAATGGTCTTTCAAATAAGCCAATATCTTTGCCATTTCCGCCAGGTCAGAAACTTTTAAGGTACTTAAAGTTCTTTAATTCATATGTTCTGCAGGTAAGGGTTGATCCATACTAAACATATAAATAAATAAATAAATTCATTTGCAGACAGTTTTTCTTTTTTCAAGGAAAAAAAACAACAACTCCAGTTGCCAGGTGAAATGCACCTTTGGGACAACGACAACCTGGAAGATTGAGAATCTCCATAGACTTTTCCTCAGACGTTGCACTTTTCATTATGTGGTTGGCACTATAGAACTGGATTTCCACATTCTGCCTGTTTGCCAACTCCACTGAAGTCCTGTGATCTTCTTGTATATGGTTTCCCTTTATCTTTCCCACGCCTCCCTGTAATCCCTATCACTAGCAAAAGTTCTTGGTCAACAACTGAGCTGATGTCTTTTTCCCATGCACAGTGATCTAGAGGGATGGAGTCTGGCAGTTGCAAAATGCAAGCCAAACCACACCCCAAATACCTGTTTGCCAGATATAACGATCTCTGAATTTTGACACCTCGACCCATCTGTAGAGCCAAAACCTAACTTTCATTATTTGCATCTTGTAGGCTTATCTATTATAGAACACATTTTATACTCCAAGAATAATTATAATAAGAGGAAATAATTCTTTGACGATGGCATGAAGGGACAAACCCCTTGTATGGTAATAAGGAGAAGGTTGGGCTGAACAGCAAATGCTCCCAGTATACGCACTTCTTTTGTGTGCATTCCATTTCACCTCTTTCCTTGTTTGCCTTTGTGTACCATGAAATCAGTATTCTGTGTTCTGTATTTTGGAGCTAGTAAGAACATGTCTTGACCTTCCTATGTGACTGACATCCTTTCAGGTATTTGAACACTGCTATTTTTATCCTTCCCAGTTGTCTCTTCTCAATGCTAAACACAACTAGCTTAGTTTCTAATCCCCTGCTCATCATTGTTGTCCTTCACTGAAATGTTGTAATATTTTTCTAAATCCTATTTAAGGATTGGTGTTCATGGTAGGATCTGCCTAAAGCAAAACAGAGTAGAATGATTACTTCCCATGACTGGAAAATTATACTTCTGTCCATGCACACTAAAACTTTACTTAATCTGTTTTGTAGCTATATCACGCTACTGGCTTACATTCATCTTGCAATCAACAATTATTCCCTCCCCCCATTTTTTCTTTTGAGAATTACTTTTACTAAAACTCATATTTTCCATTTTATACCTGTGCATTTGGGTTTTGCTTAAGTAAAGTAAAGAATTTTGCTTTTTATCACTGATTATTTTCATTAAGTTATTATCTTTTAGGGTATTAGATTATCAACTTCTCAACATTGTATCATCTGCATATTTAATAATTATTCTTTCCATTTCTATATATAGTAAAAACATAGAAGAACTGAATACTCAGAATCAATCCTTGTGATATCCCATGATATCACACACTAAAAAGCAGATATATCACCCTGCCAAGAAAAGTGTGTACTGTATAGTCAAGGCTATGGTCTTCCCAGTTGCAATGTATGGCAGTGAAAGTTGGACCATAAGAAAGGCTGAGCACCAAAGAATTGAAGCCTTTGAACTATGGTGCTGGAGAAGACTCCTGCAGTCCCTTGGACTGCAAGGCGATCAAACCGGTCAGTCCTAGAGGAGACTGCTCTTTAGAAGGGCAGATTCTGAAGTTGAAACTCAAATACTTTGGCCACCTAATGAGAAGGAAGGACTCACTGGAGAAGAGCCTAATTCTGGGAAAGGTTGAGGGCAAGAGAAGAAGGGGATGACAGAGAATGAGTTGGCTGGATGGAGTCACTGAAGCAATAGGCGTGAGTTTAAATGGACTCCAGAAGATGGTGGAGGACAGGAAGGCCTGGAGGAATGTTGTCCATGGGGTTGCGATGAGTCAGACATGACTTCGCAACTAACAACAACAATGTCTTCTATTAAGAAATACATTAATGATCAGATAAGATTTGTTCTTGAAAATCTGAACTGATTTATATTTATGCTGTGTGTTTACACATTGATATTTATGACTTGATCTAGAACCTGCTCAGATATGTGTGCTGAAGGTAATTCCTTCACCTACCTGAGGTGCAGTCAGTTCATCTGGTCCTGGATATGTAAACTAATTCACGGTTAAGAGTTGTAAAGAGACCATGTTTCTAGCAGTCTCAAACTCCCTTCCCTGAGCATTCAGGTTTGCTTTGTCTCTGAACTAACCATCTCTGTATGGAAATGGGTTTGACTGAGCAAGGAATAGCACAAGTCAATTTATAGCCTGTCATCTTTAATCTGATTAACAGCAGAACCGAGACATTTTATTGTGATCAAAAACCAAGAGTCAAGATTAACCTAATTAAAAATATAAAGCAAAAAGACATATGCCACACCTTCTTTAAAGAAAAACCAAGCACATTATTTCTCTTACCAACTTGATAGTTCACCTTAATCTGCCAAACTGAAAGCATGTAAAACGTGGTCCAGGGCTTAGCGTGTTCTTTCCTCTCAGCCAGTTTAGGCTCCTGTAGATGACAGTGCAAACTTACATGCAGTTATGGATGGCAAAGAAAAACTTTTGCCTATGAATGACTAAATGTGTAGAGGGCTGAGTAGCAAACTCTTGGCACGCTGAAATGAGTGTCTCCCGCTCATGATACTTTTTCTGGCTGTACCAATAGTGCATTATTCCAGGGAAAGCCAGTGAGATAGGGATCTTCAAGGGGAAAAAGGATCCTTTGAACTGGGAGCCAGTCTTGCTATTACCCTTTCTTGGCCACACCTTGTTGAAAATTTTGTTTTGCTTGTTATTTAGTCTTTGAAAATCTTTCATTTGCAGAAGCTGTTAGAACATCCTTTTGATTGCACCCAGTAAGACTTGACAAATGGAGAAGCAACATCGGCTTCAGCCAAAATGATTCTTTTTCCTGGTTTCACATTTTATTTGGAGAGGGCAATCAGAATATTAGATTCTTTTTCTGATCTACCTATCATTAATAATTGGTATTCTGTAGCATTAGCAGTCTTCTCCAATGTTGCATCCTCCAGTTATTTTTGAAAAAGAGTTATAATTTCTGAACTTTTATCCCAATATGCCTGAAAGGAGCCTTTTGGTAACATTGATAATTATTACAATGAAAACTTTTGAAGTCTGCTGAATAGAATAGAATAGAATAGAATAGAATAGAATAGAATAGAATAGAATAGAATAGAATAGAAACTTTATTGTCACTTTAAATACACACTAATCAGCATACATTAAAATGAAATTTCATTGCATTCAGCTCTCAAAAATACCATTATTTATATACCCACATACATACTCATATCTGACACAGAGAAACATCACAGTCTAGTTCGAATGTATACAGTAACTACTTTCCCTTGTTTTTCAGTTTGGAAATAACAGTGGGTTCACAAACACATTCCTTGGTGCCTGCCACTCTCCTTTAAAAACCTTACACGTAGAAAAGATTACCGAGCATGCAGAACTCTTCAAAGCAAAGCAAAATTAGTTTCAAACATAATTTGCATTCTGAAGGATGTTTCTGTGTTGACATTGTCTCAAGAGGTACCTTAGAAAATAACAGTGGGGTGGATAGTGGTTCTCCTGGACTTGCTTTGCCTTCTAATACAGAATAGTTTTGTAATTGATCACACCCACCCTGACGACCATTTTATAAGAGTGCTAATAAGCTTCTCTCTTAAAATCCCTGCCTGCTGGATCAAAACTTGAACTACTAGATCATTACCATCAACTCAGGTGCCAACATTTACTTTTTGAGGTGAACAAGAGTAATTTGGGGAGCTGTTTTAGAAGCACTGAGGGCAGATCATCTGATATAGCACATGAAATAAAGGCCAAAAGTATAAGAATTTGATTCCCATGGCTACCTAGGAATGTGTTAGACAAGAAAACGTGCCTCCTGAGATGCTGAGAGGATACAAACAGTGCACTGGAAAAATATCTAGGAAATGTTAATATGCAGCTAGCTTTGGTAGCAAGGAACCTTGCACTGTCCTGAGTAAAAAGCAAAAGCAGAAAGCTTGCTATAAATGTGGTAACAACAATTACACACAGTCCTCTCCAAAATACAACAGATTTGTGTAAGTCTGGCATTTTAAAATGTGGGAAGTTAAAGAAAGTACTGTATATTTCAAGGCAAAGGTATTAAGAGAAACAAATATTGAAAGGATTTCTTCCTTAGCACAGTGAATTATTTAGCTCTTGAAAAAGAAGTGGTTTTCCCCCCCACACACACACATAGATTCACAAAAGTGTGCTTTGTGGTAGATACACTGTTACAGGTTTAAATTGTAATTTTATTTATTTATTTATTTATAACAATTTCAGATTTTAATACTTTACAAAGAATCCTCTGGAATCATGTGGAGATGGTGATCTGTGAATGTGTAACTTGATAATAAACTTTCAAAATTCATTTTATTACATTTTATTTAATTTATTATTCAGACAATTTGCATGAAAATTCCATTGGCTTGGTTATCTGTCCACCATCTTGGAAAGATAGAAATAAGATTTAATTTGGTTTCCTTTCAACCCTACCTATTCTTATGTCACTTTTCTTCCTTTCTCATTTTCTCTTAGACAATCTATTAATCTATATGCTTTGCCTGGCTAGTTTCCTGCTTCCACATATTTCAAAGGATTTATGCATTTGATTTTAACATGCACAGCAAAATAATATTTCTTTTGTGGGTTGCTTTTCAGTTTGCAAAACACTATGATTCTATACACAAGAAATAAAAAATAGCTCTTCCATGAAGGGAAGTGAGTAATATTCATTTATAGGAGATAACGTTGGCAAGATTATTTTCATTTTTTTAACACACACACACACACACACACACACACACACACACACACACACACACACACTGTATATGCGCGCACACAAACTTTTTCCTCCCCTTTATGGAAAAGCTTGTTCAGATTGAAAATGAACTGAATGAAATTTCCTTCCATCAGAATTACTGAATACTTTACGGTATTCAGTGAATGTCTTCTTTTCGAAGACGAGCATACTCTGTCTATCTGCAGTGGACTTGTTAAAGACAAGCAACATTTCAAAAACAAAATGGTGGTAATTTTACAAACTTGATTGAACAAGACTCTCAAGAGCTAAGCACTCAAACCTGTTCAGTTTTGTTTCATTTCATCATCATTGTCATCTAAAATATTTGTGGGGGGCGGTTGGTAAGCTTTTAATCAAATGGGAACAAAAATTCTTTATCTTTAAAAGAAGAAACAATTCAGTATGCCTCAGCTGGAGATCGGGCAAAGATATCTTGCTTAAGTACATGTTTTTTAAAAAGTGTAAAATACAAGGAACGTCTAGAATTGAACATCTAAGGATTTTTAAGTAGGTTGGTGGAACCTTAAGCTCTGTCAATTTCAGTCTTGTCAGGAATGATCCAAATGCCTTCCTCATCAAAAGAGCATTTCAGTATTAAAAAATACCATTTAGTTTTCCACTGAGTTGCTATAGAGAATTTCAAAAGCAGTACAAACTAAATAAAAGCCAGAAAATCTGGCCTTTGTCCACTGCACAGTTAAATGAACGTGTAAAATCAGGCTTGCCTCCATGCAATGATTTTGTAGCATACTGTAAGAGGAAGGAGGCTTTCAAGGCCCTCTCCCACTGCTAACTTTAACACTCATCCCTAAAAAAACTCTGACTGGAAGCGTGCAACCTGGTTGAAATGCACTGCTAAAATGCACTATTTCCTGTAATCTATGTCTGAATGCATGATAACCAAGTTGAAAATCAAATTATCTGTGTTACAAAGACTATTACAGTGTGAATGCTACCTGCTGTGCTGTGAATGAATCTTATAAACAAAATTAAGCCCCTCTCTTTTTTTGTGTATGTGCATGAACACATACAGACATGCACATTGTTTTCTGCCATCTGATTATCACAGTTGCTTTTTTTTTAATTGAGGATGATATCTCTAGTGACAACTCCATCAGAGGACCTGCCACTTAAAAGTGTTACATGAACAATGCAAAGTAAGGGGAAGTTCCTCACCATTTAAATGTTCTGATTAATTAAAACTTTTAGTTGAGAACTTCCTCGTCTAACAGATTCACATTTCTTCAAAATAATCCTGTTTAAAAAGTTTTTGTAATAAAACTTTGTCGGGACCAGTCCTCCAAATTCCTAAAGGTATTTTCCTCTATGTCTTTTTGTCTCATTCTAGGTGTGTACAAAAAGCACATATTTGACTATTAACCCTCTATTTTCCTTTAACCTTCCTTTAACTGCTGCAGTGCAGCCTATGAGTGATAAGCATGAACAAGCATCCGTGCCAACTTAGACATCGCCTTTGTTCTTATTTGAACCTGTTTCATTTATCAATGCCATTCACATGAACACCAGCATTTTAATGTAAGACATAAGTGCAGTATAAAAAAATCAATATTTTAACAATAAAGATTAAACTGGTACGGGATTAATCTGTCACAATGGAAAAATAACAGAATGTCTTATATTTCCTGGCTGTTTTCATCCAGAAAACAACAGTTAATCACTAGTATTTAGAAAAAGCCAGCCCACACCAACCAACACCACAATTACCACTGAAATCTCTCAGAAACAGGCCTTGGTTTGGTTGAGGGCAAGAGGCATGAAGCTGAAACAGGATAACAAAAAAACAAACAAACAAAAAACATAAAATAAGATTTTGAGATAAATAGGTATCCCTTAAAGACAATTTGATGGAATGAAAACAGAAAAAAACTTAACTTTGAAGCCAGCAAATACAAAAGAATGACATGGGGGGAAAAATCAATATGGAAATAGCTGGTCCAGAAAACTTTATAGAAACAAACCTTCTCTATTTTCTACTAGCCTGATGATAACTGGATTATTGCCAGAAATGTTGCTATACTTTGGTTATGCATTATCATAATTATGATTAAAAATGGTCAACGAAGCAAAGTCAAATAACATAATTTTTCGACCATGGTATCCTACTGCGGCGCCTCAGGGGGTTGGGAGTGGGTGGCACTGTTTTACAGTGGTTCTCCTCCTACCTCCTGGGTCATTCACAGTCGGTGTTGACAGGGGGGCAGAGGTCGGCCTCGAGGCCTCTCGTTTGTGGAGTCCCTCAGGGGTTGGTCCTCTCGCCCCTTCTGTTCAACATCTATATGAAGCCACTGGGTGAGATCATTTGTGGTTTTGGGTACGCTGATGATACCCAGCTTTTTATTTCCACCCCAAATCAACCCAGTGATGCCCTCGCCATGATGTCCCATTATCTGGAGGCGGTGAGGATCTGGATGGGGAGGAACAGGCTTCGTCTAAATCCCGACAAGACCGAGTGGCTGTGCATACTGGCATCTCAGGTTGTTCACTCTATTCCATCTTTAACTATTACCCCCCCCATAGATAGGGCTTGCAACTTGGATGTCCTCCTTGACTCACAGCTCTGTTTAGAAGATCATATAGGAGCTGTGACCAGGGGGGCTTTTGCCCAGGTTCGCCTGGTGCGCCAGTTGCGGCCCTATTTGGACCAAGATGCCCTACGCACAGTCACTCATGCGCTTGTGACCTCTCAGATAGACTACTGCAATGCTCTCTACATGGGGCTGCCCTTGAATACCACTCGGAGGCTCCAACTGGTTCAGAATGCGGCTGCGTGAGTTGTGATGGGGGTCTCCCGATACTCCCATGTAACACCTCTGCTCCACGAGCTGCATTGGCTTCCAGTTGTCTTCCGGGTGAGATTCAAGATGCTGGTGATGACCTATAAAGCCCTAAATGGCATGGGCCTGGATTATTTACGGGAGTACCTTTTGCCGGTGTTAACTTCCCATCGTCCTGTGTGCTCCCATAGAGAGGGCCTCCTCAGGGTGCCGTCGGGCCGGGAATGTCGACTGGCGGCCCCCAGGGGGAGAGAATTCTCTGTGGGTGCACCTGCCCTCTGGAACCAGCTTCTTGTTGAGCTCCGGATGGCTCCCGACCTTCGCTCTTTTCGCTGCGACCTGAAGACTTGGTTATTTGAACTGGCCGGCCTGTACTGAGGGATTGGGATTTTAGAGTTTAAATTTTTAAAAAAAATAAATTTTAGAATGTATTTATTGTTTAGGGCTAGTTTGATTTAATCTTATTTTAATTTTTATACACTGTGTGTTATTTATAGCATTTTAATTGCCCTGTACACTGCCCCAAGTCCTTCGGGAGAGGGGCGGTATATAAATCCAATAAATAAAATAAAATAAATAATAAATATTATAAAATTATAGATTGTATAATAATCTATGTTTATACTATAGATCAGGGGGCCTCAACCCCCAGTCTGTGGACCGGTACTGGGCCACGGCATGCCAGCAACCGGTCTACACAAACAAGCAAAGGCCCATCTGTGGGATGCAAGCAGCACGCAAAAACACACACTCTTTGGTCCGCAGAAAAACCTTTCTCTATGGAACTGGTTCCTGGCGCCCAAAAGGTTGGGGACCTCTGCTATAGATTATAGATATAAAAATAATTTTAAATTTTAAATCAAATAAGATTAAAACAATTATTTTGTTTCTTATTCCATTATTTCCTTTGCCATTAACTAGTCTCCCCTCCCAACCTGACTTTTAAGTTTCTTTTCATTAAAAAAATTAAAATGGGAAGTTAGCATGCTATAAAACAAGCAATGCTCCCCGCCCTTTCCCACTTTAATAGCACCTTTATTTACAGGAATAGCCCTGGGCTCCTCATCAGCTCACACGAGAATAATGTGTAGCTATAGATAGATTTGTCTACAGGTGTACAATGTAGGGCAGGGAGTCTAGCTAGGATCAAAGTGTTTGGAGAGAAATAAGCTAAGATTGAAGACAACTTCTTGGAAGGGAAGTGTTGGCAAATGAATAGCTATTTGGTGAAATACCCATAACTTGTCTCAAAATTTCACATTTACCTACAATCCCCACAAGAATGAGAAATCAGTAGTAATCAAAAAGCAGGTCAAACATGCGACAATTTAGATGCTGAATTAGCCACTGAATAATTTGCAAAGCTTTAAGAAATGAAATCTACTCCCAAATTAAAAAGGTAGGAAAGGATGTTTGTGACTGGTCAAAGATATCATGGCAGTTATTTAGTCAGTAGACAAGTTCTTCTAGAACAACCACTGCACAAGGTCCCTGAAAAATCAGAATGTGTCCACTAACCTCAATGGTTCTGTCATTTGAACATCACAGTTTTAAGGAAGGGCTTTGCTTCTCAGTTGACATTTTCCCTCTAGTCTTCTGGTTTCTCTTGTGACTGAGAAGAATGTAATTCCAATCCAGCCACTGGGAAAAGAAAAGTCTTGAGACAATGAAAAGCTCTAGTCACAATCATTCAAAGCATAAATTCATTCATGTTCTCCCAAGGAAGGGGGTTTGTTTATGGTTTGCTTTGAGTATAATAGCAGGTTTAATCCAGGGATGGGAGGAGTGGGTGGAATGGTTTTGACCCAATAATTAGATTGTATGAATGTATAGCATCACAGTGGATTCAGCTGTCTTGATGCCATATAAGGTAAGGTCACTGGGCAATTTCAATGAAGGAAATGATAAGCATGACACTGGTGGATCACCAATCTCTCTTGGCAGCCTCAGCCCATGCAGCTGCCAAATGTCAGATGTCTTCAGTCATGATTTTTGGAAGACAAAAAACAAACAGTGAATTATGAGGGTTACAGTGACCAGGGTTTGTTGGAAAAGCTGTTACCAAGGGGGGCGGGAGGGAGAGGGTTTTTTTCATTATGAAAAGAGAAGCAGACTAAGTTCTAACGTGACATTCCTGAAAACAGTGAAAACAATCATGGAAGCACATTCTCTTTCAGGTGACTGTTTCACAAAGAAGAATACAAGACAGTCCTTTCTGAATGAATGTTATTTATCTGAAATTCGAAGTTATAAGAAACGTTCTGCTGCATCAAGCTCAAAGTCCATCTGATCAAAGATTTTTTTTGCCGCCTGGTGATCTACTAGAGTAATCCACAAGGATTACTTTAAGAAGTTAAGGTTACTATTCCATTCTCCCCATCCCACCCTTGTCCAAAAGCAGTATTAAATTAATGATAGCTCACTTAATTTAGGGATCCATGTATAGGCAGAATTGACTCATTTTTGAGTCCTGCAAAATTCTACTTCCTGTGTAAGAACAGAAACATTTTTCTTCATGGAAGGTAGATGGGTAGAGTTGTAGTTCAACTTTTAACAGATGTGATCAGGACTGCCAATGATGAGGGATGCTAGAGTTCATTAATATGTGGATTGCACAAGCTTTGCACAAGCATTGTAAATTTATTCAGTTATTTAACTGTTTTTGTGTTTTTGCGCAAAACGTTTACTCTAAAATTTGTTCTTTGAGTTTTCTTGGAAAGACCATAGCAGCACAATGTCAAGAAGGTAAGGGATTAAAAAAAGTTAAGATGACAGCCACAACCATGTGATTGCAGCCCATCACTTTTCTCATTTGCTATGTGGAAGAAAAAAAGGGGTGGGATTTCATTCATAGATTTGTGATTACCATCTTAGCAATTATCCCTGTGTAGCAAGGTGGCTATTTAGCTATCTTTAAGAGGATTGTTTACATGCACATTTGGCGTCATACAAATGTGGCTAACATACCTTTCTGTCAACCAATTTATGAAATTATATGTTACTATCTAAAATTTAGAAATCCAATAAAAATGTTGCTGTTTCTATTCTCTTTGCAACTTCCTTTTGAACTGTAACAAGAACTTTAAGGAACCTCTGAGATGCCAGAGAGTTGAAATCTAATCCTAATTATATCAATAATGTTTTCATAATTTTGTTCTGTTCTTATGGTTTGAGAAGAGAAAATCTATTCGACACTGGTAAATCTGAGCAACGTGATCAGCAAAATGTGGTGCACATTTTAGGGTGCATGCCGGCCACATGACCACGGAGACATCCTCGGACAAGCGCTGGCTCTTTGGCTTTGAAACGGAGATGAGCACCAGCCCCTAGAGTTGGAAACAACTAGCACGCATGTGCGGGGGAACCTTTACCTTTTAGAGAGGTGCAGACTGTTTTGGGAGAGGATAGAGTTTTGAGAGGGGATTGATTGAGAGTGAATATGATTGGATAGTTACATTGGTTGTTCCTCACTTCCCAATGGGGCTAACATTCACTGTTTGGGCTCCCAAACAAGACCAGCATTATCAGAGCCACCCAGTCTGGGCCAAAATTCAGTGAGACATTTTAAAGACATAAGGTCACTTTCTACCTCACTGTTGGTCTACCCACCTTGATCTAATGGATATTTCTGCAATACCTCACTCCAATTGAGTGAGTTGGACTGAACCTGTTAAATACAACCCTTGTTACCAGACCAGTTCTCCATCTACGCCATCTGTACAAGTTACATGCCAGTTGCCTTATCCTTATCTTCCTCTTTGCCCTCCATTGGGGGTATCAGAGATAAACCTGAAATCCAGACTGTTGTTCTAAAGCTCTTTTACCTGGCAAAGCAGGATCTTTGCCGGTGACTCATTTCTCCTTCCACAAATGCTCCAATGTTCCCAGGGAAAGCCACCAAGGTGTATCAAATCCCTCTCCAAATGTCAGGCCTCTAGAAATTGTTCCCATCACAGTTCTTCTGGTTCTATTGTCCTGTAGCTCATTCTTCTATCATATTGGTGGCCAACGTATTAATACATGTGGTTGCCATCGACATTGCATCTCCCCAGGAAACCCTGAGTTTGCTGCTTTTCTCAGCTCCCACAAACATCTCTGTACTAATTATTATTTCTGGGATATTAATGCCCTACCGCTAGCATAGCTATTCCAAAGAAGCAGCACCAGCTAAAGAAGGGCTTTCTCACATACCAGCATTACTTCATATGTTCTCCCAATGGCAAATAAATGGTAACATCTGTCCGTATTTCCCACTCTTCACCATCTCTTCATTCCTTTGTGTAATATAGCTATTCACTGAACCACCAACTTGATCCAATGACATCAGCATTATTCCAGCCTCAGTGAAAATCTGCAGGTGGGTCCTTAAATTCTACTCTTCATCCTTGAGGCATTCAAATTTCATCCCTCATTAGCGAAAAAACATTTATGAATGGAATTCTTAAATAATTTAATTCTGATGAACCCCCCAAATAGCCATTTTTAAAAAAAACAAATAGCAATAAAAAAGTAATGTGAAGCAAAACTATTGATGGCACTTTGTCAATACAACTGAATGAATCCTCCCAGGCACATTATCAATATATAAGGGGTCAAGTGATTCTGCCACTGAATGTTAGCCTCAGTGACAATGAGATACACCAGTGCCACAATCTGAGCTTTCCTACATCCATATATTTAGCAGTTGGGTGAAACTCTGTTGTGGGAAAGGTTTGAAGAGGAAGAGTTAGTTACACTGACCTTGAAACCTACTCACATAAGTTTTCAATGTGCAAAGGGCTTGTTTAAACCCTATGGCAGAGGATAATGCCATTAGATTCTGTAGTTTTTATCCAAAGGCTTCCAATCAGTGAAGAATTTCTTGGTGAGAAGCCAAATGATTGGACTGAATAAACAATCATGTAGTAAGAGCTTTATACAAGAACAAGAAAAAGAATGGGGGTCACTTCATAAGATGGTGGGATATTTACCTATCAGAAGTGGATCTCAGTCTCACAGACATAAATCAGTAGTCTGCTATGACCTTACTCTTTAAAAGAAAATGACAAATGAGCTGAGAACTTGGACCAGCATCTTGCTGTTGAGAGAAATGTTTGGCTAATGGACTTCTCTCTAGTTTCATTCATTCCTTGCTAACTTCAGAAGAAACAAGGCAAGCAGCTGTGGCGACTGACAGAGTATATTTAGCAGCTGCAATAACAAGGCATTGCTTTCCAGAAGGGCCTGGGAGCGTGTGGTCATCTTCATAACCTACACCTTCAGGAGGCCCTTAGTGTCCATGTATCTTCCTCGGTTATGGCTATTGGAACTCTGGGAAAGGCTGCCATATTGATACGGGGCCTGTTTTGGCTGGCTCACTTTTCTTGCTGTTTACCTTGCCTATGGGAGTCACACACAGGTGCTTAATGGAGACTGTGACAAGGTTTAAAATGAAGAAACATTATCTGTATACCACAAAATAGCCAGTGGGGCAAAGCTTAAGTGCCTGCACATAAAGAAAAGTGTGACGCGGTAGTATCAGTGTTTCAGTAAGTGCTTCTGCTGTACGTTTTTTGAGGGTGAAAAGCCAGTCTTAATATACACACACTACTGTCCGAATAGATCTATGACTATCAAAACATTAGAAAGCATAGAAGTGATACTAGGCAAAAAAAAATACCCACAGAGTGAATTATTTTCACAATAAATATATCGGGGCAGCAGAAGAATCACTAGAAATGAATGGAATACATTTTATTATATTTATTTAAGAACATTTATATGGCTAGTCAAGACACTTAATAGGCTCCATACCACTCTGGAGTCCCCAAGCCCATTAACAGAACCACGACTTGAGAGCCTTGTGAAAAAGTGTCAAAGTGGGGACCAATCTTATCTCTGCAGGGATTATGTTCCACAGTGTGGAGCCACCATGAAGAAGACCCTTCTTCTTGGTCCTGTGGTAATTCTCCATGGATTAAAGGACCCCAAACTCAGAAGCTTTTCTTCTTGCCAGGGTTTAGTTTCAGCCCATTGTTCCCCATCCTGCCCTTAACAGATCTAGGCCAGGGGTAGGCAACCTTGGCTCTTTTATGACTCGTAGACCTCAACTCCCAGCATGGCTGGCTCAGGAATTCTGGGAGTTGAAGTCCACAAGTCATAAAAGAGCCAAGGTTGCCTTCCTCTGCTCTAGGCACTGTGAGTTGGAAGACCCAGGATCACTTAACCCGGTATGGGCTGAGACATACAGCCCAGAGAATCTATGGAGAATGAATCAGGAACATTAAGTTTGGACAAGAAAGAAGGCAATTCCTAACCTTCCTTCAAAATCTGGGTACTGTATGAGCAAATGAAGCATCTCTTTCGGCAGCTTGTGAAGTGGGCCTTTGCTCCAAATGGACGGGCATCTTCCCAACTAGCCCAACATGGCCAGTTGTTCAGCAACATCATCAGGCTGCCTCTGTGGATTTCACTCCAAACCCAGGCAATAAAGCAGCTGAACCTTCAGGAGACACCAGGGGAGTTCCCCTACAAATCCTCCTCCCTTGGCCCAGAGAGAGGAACGACTTTGCAGCACATCTCATGTACCAAAGCGCTGTGAGGGCATAACTGGCCATAGCTTCCTAGAGCAAGACAGGTCTATCATGCACACACTTGATAGATAGGTGTGCCAAATGACCACACACACATACTGGGAGAAACCTGGCCCACCCAATCTGTAAGAAGGGCTTTCTACAGAAGGGCATTTGTTAAGATTTGACATAGTCCACAGAGGGAGGGTGTTAATCACCCTCATCCTCCAAATTGCAGGAAATATTTAGGCAGATAGAAGTCTTCTTCAGGATGCCAGAAAGAAAAAGAAAGAAAGAAAGAAAGAAAGAAAGAAAGAAAGAAAGAAAGAAAGAAAGAAAGAAAGAAAGAAAGAAAGAAAGAGAAAGAAAGAAAGAAAGAGAATGAGAAAATGTGACAGGGCTGAGCATTAGGTTGAAACCAGATGGTAAAACTAGAGCTATCATCTCTCAGTTGCAAAAATCCAGATGACTCCTAGAGGACAGCAAAACATTTGGGCAACCCAGATGTGGTAGTCGTACTAAAACTGGCCCATTTCAAAAGGTGTTCCTTCTCCCCCCGCCCTCTGCTTCCCACCAGGATTTGAAGCATTTTAATTTCCTTTCTGTAGAATATATTGGACAGCTCAATCCAGACTTGGAATTATTGAAGGGCCTGTTTTTCCTCATTTTGCAAGAATACAAACCCCTCGTTTTCCAAAATCACCTGGCTGGAGTGCATCACCTTAGCAATACTTTAACAGCTGTGAGAGAGAAAGACCATAAAACTTTCTGTCCCTTATTAGCTACTGTGAAACCAGTAGGGTTGTGGAGGATGTGAATATTGCACAATAGGAGAAGAGGAGGGGAGAAGCCTATGGTAAACAGGCCTCCAAACTGTTGGAAAGCAATTTTCCCCATGAGAGGTAAAAAGGCCCTTGCCAGCTTCCCCGAGGTATGTGCAGGGTCATGCGCCAATCATGTAAAACAAGTCAATTCCCCGCTGCTATGTAAATAAACTTAATTGTAAATGTGTGGCGTACTGAGATGCTTTAAAGCAAGCACGCCATCCAGAACTCTGCAATTCTCACTCACAGTTCACAGAAAATGGAAGCTGCTGCTTCGGGCAGGAGGGTGGAGTGGGGGAGAAATCAGTGTGCTGCTCACAGCACTCCAGAACAGTGCCTCCAGGCAAAAGGTTTAAAATACGGGTTTTATAAACAAACCTGACATAGCAAACTTAACGCAAAAGTCTATGCATGCACATGATGCGTGTCTTTGCAACTTGTTTCAGATGGAGCCCAGGAGAGAGGAAGGGAGAAAAAAAACCCCCGACACTAAAAGGAAATTGAATTGGCAAATTAAGTGTGGGTTTTTTGTGTTTTTTTTTTGAGCAGTGTTTCAAGTTGATAGTGTGTTCTTCAGCTGGAGATGTGGTTACCAGGGCTCCGCTGGCATTGCTTTGCTTGTTGATGGGAGGTCTCGGCGTTGTTTAAAAACCTAAATTATCTGATGCAGTTTTATTCAACTCTGAGGCAGAATACTATGTGTTATCCTGATCCATGTTTCCCGAAATCAAAACCTTCTATTATGCATCAGAACAGTGGGAGTACTCCAGTTGAGAGGATACAGGCTTTTTCTTTTTGTAACCCTAAACATTTTTAAAAAGAACTCATGCTGTTGAGCTGAAATATTATTAGCCAAACCTACGCAGAACAAGTTTTGGTTTCAGAGTTACCAATTTCATACTCTTTGCATTAAAATTTTATGAGTCTTGTGCAAAATTCAGATATCTTTCAAAGTCCATCTTAAACAACCTTGACCTAAATGTTTGCTCTTTATTAATTCATTTTATAGTGTTTACTCTGAAGTGGGTCTAAATCAGTTGTTGTAATCCAATAATGTCACATATATCACACGTAATTAATGACAGCAATTGAGGCCGGAATTTCTGTGGCTGAGTGATGTCATGTGACCACATTCCTTAAGCCCCAGCAATATTGGAACTCCTTGTTGCTGTCACTAAGTGAGGGTCATGGTTGTTAAGTGGGCATGTAAGTGGCTGCTACTGTGTTGGGGAGGGTGCACGAAGGGCCATATGACATGGTGTAAACATGCAGGGGCTGGGTGTGTGTGGCTACTGCAGGGTGGAGGAGACCTATCTGAGCAACTTGCAAACTTCCCTGCTGGCTTGACTTTATTGTGAGAAGTCAGCAGTGCAAGTCACAAATGGTGATCACATGACTCTGGGATATTGCAGCCATCCTTAAGGGTGACTCAGCTGCCAACTCTCAAATCACCATCATGTGACTGCAAGGATTCTGGGATGGTCAGAAGTTTGAGGACTGGTCATAAGTTCCATTTGTTCAACGCCTTTATAATTTCAAACGGTCCCTCAACTAGCGGTCCTTAACTGAAGGTCTCTTGTACCTATATATACTTTTTTAAAAAAACAAATGAATAAAATCTTAGTATACTTTTGCATAAACATGAATTGGCCAAAATAGTTATTTGGATTAATATTTTAATTTGTATAGTAAATACATAAACATTACTGTATTACTATTATTTCCTATCTACCTATGACTATAACTTTGTTGCTTGTATCTTATATTGTTTTATTTAGTATCTCAGTATGATTTATGTTGATTGCTTATTTTGGTATCCTATGACTATCACTAAGGTACTTTATGATTTATGATGAATGTATTTTTATGATAACTGTTATGTATTGGGCTCAATTGTAATACCACATGGTTAGCTGGAGCAGCTAACGGCTCTCCAGCAACCCAGACTCCAGATTTTCTACTCTGCCAGCATTCTATGCCCTGCACTGCTACAGGTAAAAGTCCTGCAGAACTGCGTTGGGGGAGGCAATTGATCACTAAACTGGACAGGTTGCATCCATATAGAATGGCAGCAGAAGCCTCTTGATCAAAACCCCCTAGGGGGCTGCAAATGGGCGATTGGGTATGGGCCAGAAACTATGGACATGGGAATCTGTGGGTTCCTGGTAAAATTATCAAATCATCTGGGCCCTGTCTTACGAAGTGGGGCTGGAGGGAGGGCAAGTTGTCAGATGCCACATTGATCAACTCAGAATGGCCACTAAGCGAGGACTGCATCATGAGTTCCTCCCAAGGTCCCCAAACTTGCAGTCAAGCCAGCCCATACATGGACCCTCAAGACTCTTCCTTCATAACCAATGAGGAACTGGGCGTAGAAGAGGAGAGTCCTGAAGGAGCAAGCCAACCAGACTTCAACAACTGCTGTGCCTACTCTGCTGATCAGTCTGACTCTGGGGTGGGCCAACCTGGAGAGGGCAGCCAGAGAGCATCTAATTCCTTTGATATATTTCCTTGCAGATATTGAGTGTACAATGCGGGGTGTTGCAATAAAAGCCTTAACTTCCTATTTCTAGCTAATTGTCATGGTTCCGACAGATGAAACTTTTCAAAGAACTTTGAGGCATGTTTTCCTTAAATAATCTTTATTAGAGTAGCATAACATTGGCACGAACATAGGTGAAGCCAAAATCTGAATTACCCTCCAATGAACACATAGTATCTAGTACAAATCCATCCTCTAATTAACAGTCATAAATCACATTCACCAATAAATTCTCCAACCTGCTATTTCTTATCCTCTCTTATTTCAAAAAACCTTGACTCTCATATAACTGCAATATTGTTATGTCTAACTAACTCCCATACACATTCCTCCTCCCCCCCCCTCAGTATCAACTCATTCTAACTCTAAGAGTAAAACAAAGTTAAGGAAAATGGCTGCTTCTCCATATGTTGTCAAAGCAAGAACATCCGATGTTAGCAGCATTGACATTAATTTTAAGTGCAGTATTAATATGTGATTTGATTTTTTTTCTTGATATAAATTTACTTATAAAAACCCCTCTTGCAGGTGGATTTTAAAAGACATACATGGGATATACTGTATACTCTGGTCTTTCATATTCCTTTTGAAGACAAAGAAAATGTTATTCTAAATTATAGAAAAGAGTCACATAGTTTCCACAAGACAATAGCTCGCTTTGCAATAAAATGTAGATGGTATCATTTCTGCCAAGGGAACAAAATGTTCATCTCTGTGTGTACCTTTTAACTACATGTACTTTTATGATCCCAGTCAAAATAATTAGGGTCAATGTGATATGAACAAGAAGCATTCCATTGTCCTTGTAACATCTATTCAAAAAAGGCAACTATCTGACTTCACACAATCAATCATAACTGGGATTCCATGGATGATTTAAGCTAATGACTTCAAGTAAATTGTTGATCTCAAAGAATGACTTTGAATTCAACCCAGCTAAATTGTAAGAGATAAATTTAGACAATTTATCCAGATCATCACTAGTTGCACTAAGATGTGCTGTTCTTTAATCTCTGAGATACCATCCCAGGAAATAGGATTCCTCAGATTTTCCCAGGAAATACAAATTCCAAGCTTTCTTTTCACCTTGCTGTCAACATTTGATGGTTGGCAGTCTTCAAGTGACAAATCTCCATTGATTCCTATGCTGCCAGATTGAGCTGGCACAGCAATTGGATATAAGAATATACTTCCAGAACACAGCTGCCAAGGCAAAGGATTGTTGTGCTGTCTCTTGGAATGAGATAAAGTTTTGTTTTATGTTGCATGGATGTTACCTCTTCCTACAAGCTCTAGGTGGCTAACAATGTAAATGTATAAAATAATCCAAGAAACCCCATATAAAGATAAACATCAAAATCAAGTTTTGGCAGAATTCATGCTTTCGGTGAAGACATCACACTCTTTCCCTAACATGGAGGTTGACCCATACCTCTGCAGTGTGCTTCTGCACTTCATTCCTGGTGCTGGGTGAGCAGTGGTGCTTCTTAACTATCATTCTTCCCCAAATCCTGTTTCTAGTACCCTGTAAGCCCTATTTCTGCTTATTTTGGACATGTCCTCTTCTATTAATGTGAATTTCTTTCTGAATAAATGTAAAATATAGCTACTGTATGTAAATGCACATCAGATAAAGGAGTGAGAAACAAAAAGACAAGTTAACAATCAAAGCCCAAACTAATTGTTTTTAATTCATGATTGTGTAAATCCATTGATCAAGGTATTTCACAGCCCGGGTAAATGTTTTGTTCTTAATTGATGGAAACAATTTCAGGATCTGTTCTATTGTCCTAGAAGCATATTATATCTCATTTACACATCATTTGAATTAATAGTATGTTAATTGCATGCAACCAAGTAATAACATACTAATTAACTATGCCCTGCAAGTTACTTTGCTTTTTAAATATGAGACAGAAGGCTTGTTATGGGCTTATCATCATACACTTTAAAGGGGCTTGGAACTCTTTTCCCCTTCCAATATGGTATAGTATATTGCCTGGCAATATTGGTTAATAATAACCGCAATAACAATGATCATTTTTCTTCAGATTGCCTAACTGTTCTTGGGTAAAAGGTAAAGGTAAAGGTTCCCCCGCACATGCGTGCTAGTCGTTTCCGACTCTAGGAGCCAGTGCTCATCTCCGTTTCAAAGCCGAAGAGCCAGTGCTTGTCCGAGGACGTCTCCGTGGTCATGTGGCCAACATGACTAGACGCCAAAGGCGCACAGAACACTGTTACCTTCCCACCGTAGTGGTCCCTATTTTTCTACTTGAATTTTTATGTGCTTTCGAACTGCTAGTTTGGCAGAAGCTGGGACGAGTAACAGGGGCTCACTCTGTTACGCGGCACTCGGGATTCGACCCGCCAAACTGCCGACCTTCTGATCGACAAGCTCAGCATCCTAACCCACTGAGCCACCATGGGTAGGATGAGCCAATTGTCACAATGCTCACAGATTTCTTAAAGCCACTTAAGGGAAGGGAAGTGTATATTTCACTAGCCTAGTCTAGCCATGTTTAGGCTTATCTGGTGATAACAATGGACCATTAAATTGTCCTCTGACTTTATTCAGATATAACATAAGAACGGTCTCCCTGTCTGGATCCAGGAATCTTGACCTTCACCCAAATTAAATTATGGAAATTATCTTGCTTAGTAAGAAACATATAAGAATAGAACAAAGAGAGAAAATTCCATTGATAATAACATATAGGTGATTTGTGAAGAATGTACTACAACTGTCTTATGCCAATTCAAAATATTTGTCTTTTGATGGATTCAAAATTAGTCCAACTCAGGAATATATAATCTTTTTCGAACTACACTTGACCCTTGAAAAAAATGTGCAGGGAGTAATAAAAATGTCTAGGAAGTGGTTGGAAGTAGAACAAAAAACTGGATATGACTAGAACATAATTAAGTTGGTTAAATTCCTTTAGGATTCAACACTTAGTATAAGCTAATTAGGTACCATCAAGTCAGGCTCAATTCCTGATAACCTACCTGCCTAACCTGTCTCCAGTAACAACCTATAGCTATTCTAAATTTTATTTTTCTCTATGTATGAAATAAGGGACGTGGTGGCTCAGTGGGTTAGGACTCTGAGCTTGTCGATCAGAAGGTCGGCAGTTTGGCAGGTCGAATCCCGAGTGCTGTGTAGCAGAGTGAGCGCCTGTTACTCATCCCAGCTTCTGCCAACCTAGCAGTTCAAAAGCACGTAAAAATGCAAGTAGAAAAATAGGGACCACGGTGGGAAGGTAACAGTGTTCCGTGTGCCTTTGGCATCTAGTCATGCCGGCTACATGACCACGGAGACGTCCTCGGACAAGGGCTGGCTCTTTGGCTTTGAAACGGAGATGAGCACCGGCCCCTAGAGTTGGAAACGACTAGCACGCATGTGCGGGGGAACCTTTACCTTTATGTATGAAATAATTTCTCCTTTAGTGACATGAAAAAAAAGATAATCTAGTGACAAACTTTATAGGGACTTTAGGGAACCTTGCTTAGGATTTTGTAGGAGAACAAGGAATATTGTGAATATCTAACAAGATTTTCATGGATTCTTTTTAATCTTTTACTCCTCATCCTTGCTAAAGATTCCAATCTGACTAGATCTTCCTTGGGCTTTTCTGAAATTATCTAAACAAATGACAATATCCTATTCTTCCTTGGTGAGGACCTTTACCCCACACAAACAATCACTGAGCTTCCTCAAGGAAGTGAGCCTTCAGAAGTGTATTACTCCATCTCAGAGAACACTCACAGAAACTCCTGTTGGTTGATGAACTGAAACAGTGGAACCACTATATTCCTCAGAAGTGGAGCACCATGATTTCAAAGAAGAGGCTGAATGATTGTTAACACCATTTGAAGATCCACACAGCCCTAATCTGATTGCCCCCCAAATCAAAAGAAAGGTTTATTTGTTCTGGAGCTCTATATGAAATACACTCATAAAGATTGAATTGTTTTCTGTGAGAATCCTATGGAATGGCATTAGTAGCTCATTTAGAAATCTGAATTTCTATGTGATGCATGACATCTATGTAATATAACAGAACATGCCAAATGTTTTCACTCATCTCCTTCAAAGTAAATCAGTTTACTGCACAGTGCATAACAGTGTTTTTTTCACTTATGACCACAAAAAATAGCCTGCATACATGGAAGTTTCAGACCTCAACATATATTTAGTACTTGAATTTAGAAAAAAGAAGGGAAGGGAAGGTGCCTTCACATGTTACAGTTGTAAGGTAGTTCATATGTAAGAATATAAAATGAGTCTGAATTAGATGTAGTCAGAAAGTTTTCAAGCATGCCATGAGAACAAGAACTCTTTTTACTCTTCTACTTTAAGGTATGCTGTCTGCATTTCAAGAAATGGACAACAGCCAGTGAAAGTAATAACTATTGATGGCTCATGAATTTCTCCAAGACTCTTTGCAGAACTCTAGAAATGATTTTAATACAGAAGCTTTTAAAAAGTAAACGGTCAAGGGTGATCACTCTCCATTTAAAACCATACATGTTGATGATCATCTCCATATCTAATGCCTGCAAATTCTATAGTTCACCTATCGTTCACTCAAATAAATTATTCCTGAGGTCTTCAGATTCAGTTTTAACTGATGAGGGAAGAAGAAATTATTATGCAAGAGGAAAATATTCTGCTGTCTAGATTTTGATTGTTTGCCTGTTTGCCTCCTGGATCTATACTAAAAATGCCAAACTAAATATATTTATGTGAACCCTATCTTCTATTTGACTCTAAGAGTTTAAATCAATGGACATTACTAGTGAATAGGTTCCAATCTATTAATAGAGAAGATGGAGCTTCTTACATTCAGTTGATGACATTACTATGTCCTTTCTGTTACAATTGCTTCTTTGTTTCCATCACTGCAGTAACTTCTGTTTGCAGCAATAATTAGAGGTTTGTATATTTCAGTGATTGTTTACACAGTGTAATCTGTGTAGCCAATGAAAGGGACAGCTGACTGAGCCTGACTTCCTGCTTCTGTCCCCCTGAAGTGGCCAAACAGGATCAAGGACAAAGT
This sequence comes from Vipera ursinii, assembly GCF_947247035.1. NCBI lineage: Eukaryota > Metazoa > Chordata > Lepidosauria > Squamata > Viperidae > Vipera > Vipera ursinii. The sequence continues at coordinate 197,351,906 of NC_139512.1, forward strand.
GTAAACACTTTCATCCCAGGAGACACATTACTGTAAATAGATGAAGAGACTTTCAATTTACCTTTTTTTAAAAAGTGCTTTTTGGGGTAGGAAACTTTTGATCCAAGTTGAGGAATGGGCAAAGGAATAATTTTTTTGCCCATAGTTGAGAAATTATCTCTGCTTATCTCTTGCTCAAAAAGAACATGTTCTGTCTGTCTCTAATTCTCTATTCTCATCTTAATAATGTTCTGGAAGTGTTTAAAAATTTGGCTATTCTCCCAGGCCTTGGGGTAGAATAATAATAATAATAATAATAATAATAATAATAATAATAATAATAATAATAATAATAATAATAATAATGATGATGATGATGATGATGATGATGATGATGATGATGGAAGGGATCTTGGAGGTCATCTAGTCCAACCCCCTGCTCAGGCAGGAAACCCTATACCATTTTGGACAAATGGCTATCTAGTCTTTTTAAAAAAACTTCCAGTGCTGGAACATTCACAGCTTCTGGAGGCAGGTTGTTCCACTGGTTAATTGTTCTAACTGTCAGGAAGTTTCTCCTTAGTTCTAGGTTGCTTCTCTCTTTGATTAGTTTCCATCCATTGCTTCTTGTCCTTCCTTTGAGTGCTTTGGAGAATAGCTTGGCTCCCTTCTCTTTGTGTTAGTCCCTGAGATATTAGAACACTGCTATCATGTCACCCCTCATCCTTGTTGTTTGTGGAGTGTGGTTTGCCTGGATAATTATGGTCTTTTTTTCTTACTTTTTTGTATTTTTAAGGTGTAAGCCATTCAGATGATGATGATGATGATGATGATGATGATGATGATGATAATAATAATAATAATAATAATAATAATAATAATAATAATAATAATAACAGCAGCAGCAACTAACAAGGTGAGAACAGGTCACAAAAACCCCTTCTTTCTTTTCCGTTATTAAATCAAAAGACTTGGGCAATAGGATGCCTACTAGGTGTCAGGAATATTCTTGGTATACACATTCCTGAAAAAAGAAAAGTCTAGTTCTATTATAAAGTAAGTGAACACAATATTTCAAATTTCCATTGAAATATATAAAGTTCTGAAGGGCAAATGAAGATTCTGACAACCATTTGGTCTAAGGCCCATGATACTTTTAACAAGACCTAAGTAAACAAGATGTAAGTCTTGTGAAGGAAGTCTGGATCTGAACAACGCTAGCTAGGTGGGAGGAGCAAAGCGGAGCTTAAGAGATAACCCTGTATCAGAGGATAACATTTTCCTTGCCAAAAATGCTTATTAATATTACTTTACTTATGTTTTCTATTTCTATTCTGCAGTGATTCATGCCATATATTTGGAGATAATGGATATCTTGGTATGTAAAAGAATCTCTCACTGCAAGCTGAGCTTGGTATATACCAAGAACCCGCAACATCTAAAGATTGGCATAAAGTAGTGGAAAGGTGGTGTCTCATTTTGCTTTCAGTCCAAATAGCCAAGGAATGCCTCTGCAAGGAGGTACTGTTGAATCGGAACCAAAGTTTTTGCTTTTGAGATTGCTCTTTCTCTTTTTGCTAGAGGAAAACAAATCTGAAGAATTCTCTTGGGGGACTGAAATTCATTTACTTTTGTGAAATAATAATAATAATAATAATAATAATAATAATAATAATAATAATAATAATAATAATAATAATAATAATAATAAAACAAAACAGCAGGTGATGTGGGGCAAACGGTAACATAAAATGGTGAAACATGAAACTGTAATTCAATGTTAACTTGAAATATAGCCAAGATGTAGTTAAAATAGAGCTTCAGGCAAGACCCAGCTGAACATGTTGTCTCTGAGTTAGAGATACAGGTCCAGTAAGGCAGGATTCAATCTGAAAACGAAAAGTGGAATCGCGCTGCTGAAATTAAACAATTTTGGATCTGCACCTGGACTGAAGACCACATGGAATCACTATATAGCAGGTAATTTTGATTTCTTGAGTGGAAATGCAGGGAATTATACCTCAAATTTAGAACTTTTGTTTTAATAGATGGATTGATAATTGTTACTCAGTATATTTTAAAAAACTGACAGCCTTTCAAGATAATCCAGACAAAAAAAGCTCAAACAGTAAGGACTAACACTACCTTTATTGTAAGTTACAGTAACAGAATCTTTCAAGTATAAAGGCACTTCTCCTCTCCCATATTTTCCAGAAAATTAGGAAGTGTCCCTTCCGAAATGCTTCCTGTGCCCCTTTTCCTTCTGAGGGCTCAGATAGCTCTTGCATGATGGTTTTCTAAAAATGCAGGTTTTTTCTCCTGTCTTTCTCAAGGTCATTCCCACATGTTTAAAGTAAAAACATAGAGATAGTATAGTATAGTATAGTATAGTATAGTATAGTATAGTATAGTATAGTATAGTATGGTACGGTACGGTACGGTACGGTACGGTACGGTACGGTACGGTACAGTATAGTACGGTACAGTATAGTACAGTATAGTATAGTATAGGATTTATACCATACTTAGAAATATTGTAAAGCATTCACTTTGCATTTTAAATTGTGCAGACTATCAATGTCCATTTAATACATGAGTCTATTTTAAGAATGACAGTATCTGGCTGTGGATTAATTTCATCTGACAATCCTTTATAGGTCAGGCTTTTGCAGGAGTGAGTTCTGATGTACTAGTTTGGGAGAGGACACTTTTGAGGAACCAAAATTAAAATTATTTCTTCTTTGAGGGCCATAGTGCAGAGAATGAAAAAACTATGAGAATACAGGGAGTTCTCAACTTATGACCACAATGGAGTCCAACATTTCTGTTGCCAAGCAAGACAGTAGTTAAGCCAATTTTGCCTCATCTTATGACTTTTTTTGCCACTGTTAAGTGAATCATTGCAGTTATTAACTGTGTAACATAGTTAAGTGAATTTGGCTTCCCTATTGATTTTACCAGTCAGAAGGTTGCATGACCCTGGGACATTGCAGCTGCACCTGTCATAAGGTATATTTCAATCAGAATAGAGCTGGAAGGGACCTTGGAGGTCTTCTAGTCCAACCCCCTGTTCAAGCAGGAGACCTTATACCAGGGGTCTTCAAACTTGGCCCTTTTATGACTTGTGGACTTCAACTCCCAGAATTCCTCAGCCAGGGTCATAAAAGGGCCAAGTTTGAAGACCCCTGCCCTATACCATTTCATATAGGTGGTTGTTCAGTCTCTTCTTAAAAACCTCCAGTGATGACGCACCTACAACTTCTGAAGGCAAGCTGTTCCACTGGTTAATTGTTCTTTCTTTTTTGAAGACGGGAACCACATCAGCTCTTTTCTAATCCTCTGGTAGTTCCATGGTGCTCCAGGATTTTTGAAAGGTATGGTACAATGGTTCTGAGATAACATCTGCCAGTTCCTTCAGAGCTATGGGATGTAATCCATCAGGTCTTGGTGATTTATATTCATCAAGGTCACACAGGTGTTCTCTTACCATTTTCTTGATTATTTTAATTTTTATTTATAGTCTGTCTTTTACAGTTATGTTTTTGGTAGGCTGGACTATAGGGTTTTTTGCGTGAAGACTGATGCAAAGAATAAGTTAAGCAGCTCTGTTTTCTCTCTACTGCTTGTTACTTCCTTGCCATCTTCTCTCTTTAATGGATGAAATGTTTCCTTGACTTTTTTCTTGTTATTTATATGTTGAAAGAAACTTTTTCTAATATCCTTGACTTTTGTTGCAAGTCTTTGTTCATTCTGAGCCTTTGCTTTCCTGACTTCATCTTTGCAGATTCGGGCTATCTGCTGATATTCTGCCGTAGTTATGTGTTCCTCTTTCCATTTTTTGTACTTATCCTTTTTGTCTTTCAGTTTATCAGAGAGATCTTTGTGCAGCCATTCTGGTTTCTTCTTGGATTTCTTGTTTTTCTTTTTCAGTGGTATTGTGTTGGACTGGGTTTTTATGATCATATTTTTCAGTGTTTCCCATGCTTCTTGAGTTGGTTTTTGTTTGGAATTTAAACTCAATTCTAATTTAAACCCCTTTTGATAAGATGAGCCAGTCATTTTCCAAATATATTCCTTCCAGTTCTTCTGAGGTGCAGTCCGTCCCTTGCCAGTAGTCCTTCATGAAGATAATGCAGACCATGGTCTAGGAAGCTGAGGTTCTGTTGATCGGTTTGCCAAGTGTCCGAATTTTGATCATGTGACTCTGGGGATGCTGCTGTAAGTGTGAAAAATAGTCTTAAGTCCCTTTTTTCAGTACTGTTATAACTTTGAATGGTCTCTAAACCAATGGTTATAAGTTGAGGACTAACTGTATTAGGAGTATATTACACTCTCTTTAATAGTTATTTTTAAAGCCTCAGTAGGTTTGACTTTGCCTTCTCTAGAGGTGCCAGAGTGGCTAGAAAATGGACGTTAGGGTACATGTGTGAGTGTAGAAAGATTATCTTGACAGAAATATGCAAGACTTGTTACCAAGGTGAAAAGGGCTGAAGCATTTTTTATGTTCAGAACAACAAAAAAAATATCTGATACCTATCTAATTCACTGAAGTATTGTATAAAAAGCAGGAGGAGAGATAGCATAATTAAGATTTCAAAAGGTACTGTATGTTATAAGAACTAATCTTAGTGACAGTAGTTTCAACCTTCCTATAGAGTTGATAGGGGTCATGGGTCATGAATTTGTCATGTTTGCACAATGCTCTAAAAAAACCTTCTATCTAGCTTTGTTCCAGCTATGTCTGATAGGTCTACAACCCATATAAACTCATGTCAATCTAGAAGGCAGAAACTTCATTGCTGTAGCATTATAAGATGGAATCATTTCCTCATACAATGAATCTGAGGTTACTGAGTAGTAACCATGAAGACTGGAAGATGAACTTTGTTTAGCTTTATAGATTTTCTGCATCTGTAAGTTAGCCTATTATCTCCAGATCCAAACAGGGACAGGATACGTCATCTTGTCTTTCACCTTAGGCAGCAAATCTCATAGGCTGGCACTTTTCTCCTATTGGTGAGGGCAGCCAACTCTAGAGCAGGATGAACAAAATGTGATGCAGCGCAGATTCCCTCAGAATCTCAGAATCTGAAGAATGAGCAACATTTGGATTAGAGTGGGGTGGGGGGTTAAGGGGCAAACATGTTTAAGACATCTCTGTCCCCCCTTAATATTTTTGAACCTACTTTCAGAGTGTTTATTGTCCCTATACAATTTTGAAATGAAACTCTTCTAGATAGGCTGAACTTCGCTCTTGAATTGACAGATTGTTTCCTTGCTCAATTTTTCATTACAGAATCAGGACTTTTCACACTGTTTAAAGTGCCACTTTATACACTGCAGTGTATTTCACTTAATAAAGGCTTTGCCTATTGCATAAATTATTTGAAGCCCAAAGAGAACATTGTTCTCCAAGGCCTATTTCATTGTTCCAGCTTACTTGTTCTGGGCTGCCTATCTCACACACATTACAGATTTCCATGTGTATTTCAAAACAAAAGTAATAACACAATTGTCTCACATAACACACGTTCCCAATGGAAATTAAAATGCATACTTTTCTCATCATCCTTTATTTAACAACTGGGAGGATTTTAATATTTGAAACTCAGCATGAAAATTGTCAGGAAACATCATGATGCCTTCTGAGATTTTAAATTCAACTTTCATTGTTTTCCTTTCATTTCAGGTGACTGTTTATTTTCCAGCCAAGTGGCTGTACCCTGTGATGGAATGACAGCTAACGGGATTTTCTGTGATGATTCCTCAGTCAATTATAACACCAGAGGACTTGGACAGATGGATGTGAAGCGATCCCCAGTGAAATCATAGGGATTTATAATTGCAGTGAACAAAGTAAACCACCTAGACTCCTATAAAAGTGAAAATATGCTAAAAAAACAACAACAAAAAAAACTGGGTGAGGAACTTAATGAGGAATGGGGGGGGCACACAGGGAATGTCTCAGTGATCCAGCTTATATTTCACACCCCACTCAATTTCCCTACCAGGTTTGGGCTAAAATGCTGAATAATGGTCATCTAGACATCTGCTGCCCTGATCCAGTAGCCCTAACTTCCATACATTAAACTCTTGATTCTGAACAGAGAGGAAGAACAGCCATTTGGCAGTTGGTAAATTCATTTTAGATTAGATTAGATAACCTCTATTGTCATTTTTTTTTACTGTGGGCACAACAGCATACATTAATAATGAAATTTAGTTGCTTGCTCTCAAAGTGTACACATACATAACACACATTTAAACATACTATACACAACATATGTATAGACCATATACGTAACATATAAATAAATTCAGCAGTCATATTAGGTTTATCCCCAAAACGTAAGCTTACATAACTTTAATGGAATAACTATTGATGTCAGGCATGAAAGACCAGGTCTACATGTGAAGATCCAATTAAACAGACGTATTGCCTATGGACAGGAATATTCTCAAATAACCATTAGAACCTGCCCAGTGGAATTCAAGGGAAACTGGACTTAGCTCACTTGTGGGTATTTATGAATTCTAAGCAGATCTCTCAGGTTCTGCCACTCCTTCCTCTACATCTGATGCCAGTTCTATAAAGTTCTAACCAGAGTTTAAACTCTCAGGGTTCGACATAGTATTACTGTAGTGTGTGAATCCAATGTTGTGGTAAAACGTGCTATATGATTTAATGTAATATGACTTAATAAAGGCCACTGTGACTTTGTCAATGTTCATATCTTTTATTGATTGATAGTACTTATGCATTCTGCCAATGAGAATTTAAAAATAATTTTTAGAATGAAATAGAACATTTCTTATACTTTTATAACCTTTTGAATAAGAGAAAAAATAATGAAAAAGAAGTGTTAAAGTTTCTTGTCTGCTTAGGGCAGGGGTAGGCAACCTTGGCTCTTTTATGATTCATGGGCTTGAACTCCTAGAATTCCTGAGCCAGCTATGCTGGCTCAGGAATTCTGGGAGTTCAAGTCCATGAGTCATAAAAGAGCCAAGGTTGCTTACCCCTGGCTTAGGGCATTAAATAGGGCTCTCTGTCACTCTCTCTGTTGATGTGATTAGGTTAAGAAAAACCACCTCTGAATTTGATTCCTGCATATCTGCATCAAAAGCCATTGAGAACTCAGCCTGTCTGGTGTGAATCATCTCTTGTTTGCAGAAAATGATGACACAACCCTATTTAATGAAAGCTTTAACACAGAGAAAATAAGTTTCTAAGCATCATCATAATTAGCATCTTTAACATCTACAATTCACTTGAAAAACAGCAAGAGGGGAAAAAGAGCACTAAACTATTTGTTTTATTACAGGAATGGAACAAAGCTTGTTTGTCTATTTTAGATTTGTGAGACAACCCATTCAAAGTAGCTGTTGAAGAAAATTCACAGTCATTCCATGTCAAGCTTGCTGAACCTCATGGAACCTCATGTAGTTTATGGAATATCTTATAGATCTGGCACAAAAAATTGTGTCGGTATGTAACAGGAAGAGAATCAGGGGCAACTAACATTTCATGCACTTAGTAATCATAAAATTCTGACTCTGGTGTCAAATCATAGGACATTGGCATCATCCTAAATCCAGACAGAATGGCTTCATGTATTTGTGATTCGCTGCCATTTGATTGCACAGTTGTCCTCCAATACTCTCTTCTGAAGTAGTGGCTTGTCAGAGCATTCACAGTCTTACTGCATTGAGGTAACCCAGGAATAAATACAGTAAACAGTAGTTTGTATTAAATTGTGGTTTATATTACAATATATCTACAAATATATCCTAGAAATAAAATACCTGTAGAGAAACAGCAAACTCCAATATACAGCAATTACAGCAGGAAATGGACAAGAGAGAAAGACTCTAGCAAGGCTTTCCCTTTTATACTTAAGTTCTTAAAGGGATACAGACTCCTGCTGAGTCATTCCTGACATTGCATCATTCATCTCACATTATACAAGCTGGTTAGCTTCTAAATCATTACCTTGACATGGTTACTCCTTAAGAAAGGAGAAGACAACTGTGTGAAAACCAAGATACCTCATACCTAATCCTTGATCACAAGCTCATCTACATCAGGATCTGCTAAGAAATTGGGCCCGATGCCTATGGGGAAAACAGGTTTCCATAGCTTTCAGTGGGTTCCAGATTTCATGAAAATACGCAGTGGCTTACTACTGCTTTGATAAACATCTTAGGAAAATTCTATTAATTACAACATGCTTTGGCAAGAAATCCCTACATAAAGGTGCATTCCAGATGGTACCTCTCCATTTTATAGGAGCATATAACATTTCATACTGGACAGCCATTTGTCCAGAATGGTATAGGATCTCCTAATTGTGCAGGGGGTTGGACTAAAAGACCTCCAACTCTGTGATTCTCTATATTCTGTATTCTGATGTGGTACAAGTGTTAAAGGGGGCAGCCCTGAAAATTTTCCTTCTTCTTACATTTGAGGGTTTCAGGATATATAATTTAATTGCTAGATATGTTAAATCTGTCAGAGGCATAACCTATTTTTTCATTTTACATAGAAAATCAGTGGGAAATTGTAGCACAGTAATTTGATGCTTGGGCACTAAATTTGGTAGTGCTGTGCTGTGTTGAGGGACTTTCATATTTACAAACAAGAGGTTCAGGGGCAGCATACAACAGTGTGTCATCAATTACTATCTCCTGCCTTCATTTATTCTTCCCTAATTTGATCTCTTCTTCCTCCTGTATTATGTGTATCCCATTTGGGGAAAGGTGGGAAAAGATGGAAATGATGGCACAGTCATTTTATGCAAAATATAATAAATAAATAATATACTCTGTCTCCTCCTTTCTGGAAAAAAATGTGGACATATTTTACTGTGCTACACTGATTAAATCAAATTGGCAAATGTTCTATTCCCTTTTTCAAACTGACCAGCAAGGAATGTTAAACTGAATTTTCTAAGAGGATCTATTTGTGAAATAAAATTTAAATATGGATTTGTAGATATTATACTCTTAAATAAGTATAGTTGCAGGCCATGCACACTTTATTGCAGCTCTTTAAGAATAGTCAAACAAATTTAGCATAGAATTGTTAAAATAGTGCAACTAACCATTAAATGATGAGGAGCTCTTTTTTTTTGCTGGATTACTGTAGTAAAAGGAAAAAAAAGAGAAACATTGACTATTCAAGTCAATGCAGTGTAAAGTGCTTCCAATGTCAGAACAGGGTTGTGTGAATAATAAAAGTAAAAGAATAATAAAAGCCTATTTGCTTATAATCTATCTACTGTGTAGGTGAAATTTTGCCAGATGTATTCTCTAAATGAAATGGTTATTGCAATTCTGCTTCTGGTTTGCAAGAGAGAAGGAAGGAAGGAAGGAAAGAAGGAAGGAAGGAAGGAAGGAAGGAAGGAGGGAGGGAGGGAGGAAGAGAGGGAGGGAGCTTTTATCACTTAAGCTCTTCCATCTGGAAACCTTTTTATAATCCCCTAAATTTTAAGGTTTTGTTATTCATGTACACAACAATAAAACATTTGGCAAAGAATTGAGTCCATTTTTTCATCTTGGGAAGATTTTTCTAAAACAAAGTTTGTAAGTATCTTGATGCACACAGTCAGATCATTGTTCACACCTCTGACATGTTCTCCTTAAAGTTATACTATGAGAAATGGACTTTTAGATGCATTCATATCATCTATCATGCACCCAATATTTCTATTTGGCATCAAGTTAATTGAATCACAAATTTATAATATCTTTTGCAATTAATTACAATTAGAACAAATTGTGATAAAACAAGTATAATTGTATTACATGAAACACATCAGGTTTCATTTTATTGGATGATCAATTGATGGTCTGCAGTTGGACTTGTTTTTTGTTGATTGCATTTTTTATGTTAAAGATTTTCCAATATGTATTATATAGTGAACTGTTTATCACTGCTAAACAAAAATCATTTCACGTATCAAAAACTACATTAACACAATCTTGGGTTCTATGATGCGGTAACAAAAAGGAAGCCTAAGAAGCACAGTGTCCCTTGGTCCTTTATCTAAAAAAATAAAATCTAGTCATAGACAGAGAAATTAGACCCAGGTATAAAGTCTAAGGCCAGAGACATGTAGGGTTCCCAAATGCGTTGGCCGCAACTCCCAAAGCTTAATATTACCATCACATTCAAATGTCTAAACTGATCAAAAGGAACAACAATTAAATGCATGAGAGATGCTCATGTTAACTGCATTTACAAGTGTATATATATTATCCATTGATAAATCTCTTAACTCACTATGCTAAGCCAAAATGGATATTAAGACATCTCCTTATAATGACAGATGGTAATCAGCCAAGAACATTATTTTGGATGGAATAACAAGAGATCTAGCTAAGGTCTCCTCCTTTGCAGTAATTAGCTACAATTACTATAAACCTGGGGAAGAATATATACAGTATCTCTAGCATAACATAAAACAAAGGTTCTTTAGTTCTTGCTCCAACCCCCTTTTTCCATCTGAGATAGTTTTTTTAATCTATACCGAAGGATTTAATCCTATATAGAAGGATTTTTAGATTAATAATTTTTCTCCTATCATCAACCAGAATCTTTGTTCACTTTCAATTAAAATTCCAATTTCAAACAATTGTTTTAAACTAACTGTGCTAGACTTCAGCCCCCACAATACCACTGTTTTCTTCTGAACCACAATAGCCAAGTAAGATTGAACATAAAGACTATTTTAAATTCTATTTAAAACATCTGGAAACAATGGATTTGTAATTGGGAAACGTTCAATAAAGCCTGGGATGGAATGGACTTCTTCAGAGCTTGTTATTTTGGATTTTTTTCCTTTATTGTAAATGCACAGCCTGTAAAAAGATTGTGAGTACTGCATGCTGGAGATGCCCAAAAGATTAAATATTCTTGCAATATGATTTTAGGATAATAATGAATCCAAATACTGCATGTCTGTAAAATGTGTTGACATACAGTTATGTTAGATGACACACCAGTGGTTCAGCTTACCTATCAATAGACTGATTATGCTTCAGTAGTCGCTGGATGTAGAAATATAGGACAGCTATGATGGACCAATCATAACAAGGACAAATTTCTAGGATGAATGAGAGATCACTATCAAGTTATGAATGATGGAATATGGCGTCTGTTAATAGATCCTGCCCTCCATGATAGATAGTCTTGCAGCAGCAGCAGCAGCAGCAGCAGCAGCAGCAGCAGCAGCAGCAACAACAACAACAACAACAACAATAACAACAACAAAAGGTGTTGGAAAAAAGGAGGAGAGAGAATAAGTACTTGTTTATTCTGACTTTCTCCCCAGTAGTCAATCCATGAAAATTGCACAGGGCTTCTAACTGTGGAAATGGAACACTTACTAATGGATGAAAACAGAAAGATTTTCAAATCCAGGAAGTTGTACACAAGAACAAATCCACTTTGTTCAGAAAACACAATTGAATTGGTGCTGTATTTAGGAAAAGGATCATTCTGATTTTTCTAGTTGATACTAGGAGCCCTTACTCTAGTACCCCTTAAAATCTTATGAATAAAAAGAGAATTGGTACAAGGTCACCTTCTAAATCTGGACAAAAATTCCCTTGCTTGCTTGCTGATTATTAGCATTCCACAATTTCCACAATTTCTCAGATTCTTTTTTTAAAAAATACAAATCCTGCTAATCTAAATCTCTTTAAGGCTTCCACTGATTTTTTTTAACACTTATTAGATATGATGGCACAAAACGTAAAACTTTTTGTCATTTTCAAACAGAAGATGTGCATACTTTCTTTCCATGTATTACCAGCATGTTGATCATCACCTGCAATCTTTCATATAAATTCTGGTATAAATCAGAGCCTTAACTATCTTCATAGATCCTGGAATAACTCGATGTTGAAGGAAACAGGCTATGCATATCTCTGCTGCTTCAGATAAAACAGACTCACATTCTGGATAGTGGATTAGTATGATGGCCATCAGACTCATCTATTCATATTCACAAAAAGTCTTGGAAGTTTCATATTTATATTCAGTTTAGTTTGACTTGACTCAAATCATAAAAAGAGAAGCGAAGACGCAAGGAGCCTGTTGCTGAAATGAACTTGATTTTTTTCCCTCCCTGAAACTTGGGTTCATGACAGCTTTTTGTTGAGTAGGACATTAGCCTTTTGTAATTTATTGCTTTTAGATTAAATCTGGGGAAACTCAATATTGCAGCTGAATGATTAGAGCAATACCCCTTAGAGTAATAAATTTTCTTTGGTGCTGTGCATCTCCTGATCTTGTTTCCCTTCTAATTACATTTACATAAATGATATTCTGTAAAATTAAATTAACATTCCAACTGTTACACAGGCAACAAGAGACAAAAATAACTTGCAAACCAGAAACTCTTAAGAAAATATTGTGGTCTTTTCAACGAATCCTAGTTACCCCTGAAGTGACAACAATACAGCTGTCCAGTATTTTTAGTCAATAACCAATTTACTTCTGGTTTTGGAGACCCCAGATTTCCTGAAATCTTTATTACATTAAACATGGGTGACAGGGAGCATGAGGACATTCAAACTGTGCCTATCCACCTTTTATGTACAACTCTTGTTGGCTTTTCCAATTTGACCCAGCAGAGTCCTTAATAGAGTTTTTCCTGAACCTAGAATTGCTTTCTCTAGAATAAAACCGAGTTTAACATCTTGAGCCCCTATAGCCCATATGCAGCCCTGCAAAACCTCCAAATGTTAATGCCAAGTTGTATTGTTTGGCATGAAAGTGTGTGTGTGTGTAAAACTTAAATAGATGAATAGGGATCATTGCTATCAACTATATTCATTTTAATGATAGTGAAATTAAATCATATCAAATTTAATTTTTGTTCTGACCCTATCCACTACACTGTATGCCCCCCGCCACCCAACATAAATGGCAGCCTTTGTTAGGGGAAAAGTTAACCAGCCCACAGGTAAAATATAACTCTGAGGTTTCTATCTTAGAAAGAACATAAACCCTCATTAAGAAGATTACCTTAACTTTTTAAATAGGAGAACAAGTTGTGGTAGAGAAATCTGGCCCAAAATTAATTATTTAGAACTTCTAATGGCAAAGGTCATCCAGGTTCATTTTAAGAAGTCATAGTAAATGTGGTTGCAGTACTTCCACAAATTGGCAGCTTGCCACTTGGCCCGCATCCTTCCTTACACTCTGCCTATCAAAATGGCTGCTAGACATTGCCCCTGTTCTTCTCTTGAGGTCAAGCCACTTTCCATGTTCTTGGCTGGCCCAGAAGTTACATACACTCCTCCCTTTCCAACATCATTTGAATACATGAGGCCATGAAGGCAAGACTTGGACAGGGTGTTCCCAAGACCAAAAAGCATTCTGCTCTGCCTGCTTGCCAGACTGACTGTCTTTCTACAGCCCAGAGATTTATGGCTGCCATCAGCTCACTCACTTTCTGGCCAAGGCCATTACTGCCCAACTGCTCAGGCTGTTAGGACTGAGTGTTAGGACTGAGGAAGGACCCTGAGGAGAACTGAGAAGTGTGATGCCCGGTTTTAGGTTTTCTGTCATTGACTGGGACTGGATTCAGGATACTACTGATACAGACTAGGCGTCGTTCTTCTTCCCCATGTTTTATTTGCTGCCTGCCAGCCATGCCTGGAGAGTGAGGAATAGCAGAATGTTAACTGAGGGTATGGAGATAATCTGCGTAGACCATAGGTATTTGGAGTTTAACAAAGCTTTTGGCAAGCTCCATACCTATGGGTTAAGAAAACACTCCTCTCATGTATACAGTAGGTAATTGCCTAAAGGACAATACCATAAACAGGATAGCAAAACATGTTACTTTTTAAAGTTGCAAGAATCTCAAAATAATGGATGATTGATGGCCTTTCTAATTTCTTTGTGTAGCAGCTGAATGGGAAGCAAGTGCTACAGCAGTTATGTAGTAGTTTAGAGGACACGAGGCAAGGAAAATAGCATTTCAAAAATCTTTTCCCTCCTTCTCTAAAGAATAATTGGATTTTTTTAAAATAGCAGCAGTCAGTGTTGTGAATTGCAGTCCTGTGTATTGTTCTAGATACATTTCAATTTTTTAATTCAAGTTCTATGGATATTCTGTTTTGAATACATAGTTTTCATATCTCATTTTGCAAGGATTCATGTGCCATGGTGATATAGGGTTTTGTTTAAGGGATTGGGGAATCCATGACTGAAGTAGTTGTGCTATGTCCTCAAACTCCTTCCTTCCTTCCTTCCTTCCTTCCTTCCTTCCTTCCTTCCTTCCTTCCTTCCTTCCTTCCTTCCTTCCTTCCTCCCTCCCTTCCTTCCTTCCTTCCTTCCTTCCTTCCTTCCTTCCTTCCTTCCTTCCTTCCTTCCTTCCTCCCTCCTTCACATATATACTCACAGAAATGCAAAACACATTTTAGTTGTGGTATCAGATGCATGATTCCTTTAATTGTCCTAGTAGACACACACATATATATATACCTACGCCCACCACTGTATATTTTCCTCTTTCCCTCCTTATGATAAAAACATTCAAGGGGACTTTCAATCAACAGCATCATTCAAAATGTACAAAAATCCTCAAGCTATTGTGTGCCACAAAACACAGCTGTCAAAGTTTCACTTGTAAAACCTACTCAATGGAATAAAACCATTTTTGCTATGCCAGAATATGGTCAAAGAAGGGCTTAGTAAACCACTTTTGGAAAGCTGTCTAATCATTGGAGGTGGGGAGGTAACCATTCATGTACCGGGTGTACCTCTAGGGAAGGGAGCAGTAGAAAATAAAATGGAGCGCTTGTAGAGCTCTTGTATTCCAGTTGAAAGGAAATGTTTTGCTTTAGTATTCACTTTACTATTGATCAGCCTCACCTGCCTCCTTTGTTATTTCACTTCTGTTTCCAAAGGTGATGCTTTATAACTGCTGTTATATTTCTGCAGCTGGTCTACAATGTGGGGGTGCAGGAAGGTATGGGTGCAGCTCAGTATCCCATGTAATACTGCAATGGATCCTAATAATTTGGAGGACAGTGCAGGGCCCTTATACGAGGGCAATTTGGAAATAAATCTCCATTTGAGCATGTGCGAGAAATATGCAGGGATAGTTATGCCTATGGCGTCGTGCGCAGTAGTTCAGTAGGTGGTGAGGAGTGGAAGGAGAAGGTTGTGTTGCAGTTGATTCGTCCGCTAGATCAGTTGAAAAGGAACCCATTTTTTAAATAAAACAGTAGCTTGTGTCGCACTCATTGACGATGACAATGAGCTTCACGATGCTGTTACAGGGTCGCTTCATTCCCTGGTGGGAGATTTTTTTGCAGAAGGAATTTCAAACCTTGCCAGACGTTATGACAAGTTCCTCAATTTGAATGGCGATTATGTCAAAAAGTAATGTAATGCTGTAGTTTTCTAATGTATATAATACAAGTTCTGTATCTGCGAGTGTCTGTTATTGATATAACCAAATGGAGGTTTCTTTCCGAATTGCCCTCGTAGAAGGTTGCAGGACAGTTACAAAAGGATTCCTTAGACCAGAGCTAAGAGACAAATGTTACAGAGAGAGTCAGAGGGACTTCACCTTAACTTCACTAGCTATAAGTTGATCTGGAGGATTGTTTTGACAGGCTTTCAAGATTTTGCTATGTACAGTATTAGCAATAAAGATGGTTCTAGAAGTTGGAGTGGGTTCTTGTTGCCTGTATTTGCCACCTCCAAAGGACTTGACATCAGCTGCGTGAACTGCACTACTTACCAGGACATTTCTGGGTACAACTCAAAGTCCTATCTGTAAAACCTTTTATGGCACAGGATTTGGGTATCTGAAGGGCAGCTTTTCATTGTCTCAGCCATCTGGTAAGAGCTGGGAGAGTGGGCATTTGAATTTCATCTGCAAAGAAGGGGATCCAAGAAAGCACCTGTCCTGTGGAACAACGTTTTGATTTGCCCCGAGCCTCCTATCCTTTAAAGGAGCCTTGAAACCTTCTTCTTTTTTCCCTCCCAACCCCTAGTTTAGGTAGAGGATGTGAAGTTAGATAAGTCTGCCCCCCTGGTTATTGCCATCTTTTTATCTGCTTTATTGTATCAAATTTGTTTTTACCTTGTCATTTTGAGTTAGGTGGGTTTATAAATGTCCCAAATAAATAAATCCAATATATCCCATTTGATGACCAAATGACATATTTCACTAGGCCAATTTGATTAGACCAGGGGTAGGCAACCTCAGCTCTTTTATGACTCGTGGACTTCAACTCCCAGAATTCCTGAGTCAGCATAGCTGACTCAGGAATTCTGGGAGTTGAAGTCCACGAGTCATAAAAGAGCCGAGGTTGCCTACCCCTGGATTAGACAGTCAAAGCTAACTTCTTACAAGAAATGTGTTGTGCTAAACAATGTGACTTTCAGCTGTTAATGGGTTTAGTTCACCCCTCCCCCCCAAAAAAGAGGCCTACCTTTGCAAATAAAATATACACATACAGATGGTTATATAGCAACATAAATGCATTAGGTTTTTGAAGCTTCTTCAAGCTGTTCTCAAACTTCCCAGAGCAAGAGGGAAGGGAAGGTTCTACAGTTTGTTTTAATTTTGTATTTTATTTATTTGTGTTTATGGTTGATTGTGTTTATTGTAAGTTATTGTTGATATTTATTATTTTTCTTCAGATTATATTTAAATGGGCAGCGGGGATAGGTAGAAATCCATTATTATCAATGTAGTTGATGATGGAAATAACCCTGTAATTTTCTGGGTGGGAGTTTGATTCTAAATTTTCTCTCATTTTAAATATGCATTTAGTCCTTCAAGCAAGCATATGATACCTGTGTTTTGTGGCCTTACTGATCAAGCAGTATTGTGATAAGCAATTGGATAAACTTATTAAACATTCTTGGATGGATGACAGTTCCAGTCCAACTGTTCTTAACTGCTTATGGTTATTTTAAGCATTAAATATAATTTTCAAAACAAATGTTGGTAATATCATGCAAGACCAAAAGCTTTTTTTTAAACATTGTTTAATTGTATAACAAGAAGCCAAAATTGTTGGTTTGAGATAATTGAAAACAAAATCTGCTTTATCTGGTGATTCTGAGTCCAATATTTATAAGCATACAGTATTTTGAAAACCTGTAACAGGGCAATCTCACGCTAAGGACAGGGACCTCTCCTCCATTATCAATGCAAGGGGATGTAAAGTGGACAGGATCTGATTTCCACTGCAGTCACAGTTGCCAAAGCACCATTAATTGCAAGGAGTTTCCACACAGCGAATTAAGATACCATTTGAGACACAGATGTATGGTGAAAACATCTGTGAAGAGATGACAGTGAACCTCCTCAAAGGAATCACTGCAAGAAAGCTCTTCAATATGGCACTGTGTTGTTATGGCAGCTGCTAATGGACATCACAGCCAAGAAATCAGTGTTGGAGTGGAGGAGATAGATAGACAAGATTGAAGGATGCCCGCAAAGAAATATGTCTCTTTGTAAGATTGAAAGAAAGCCTGAAACCCCCTAGATCTTTTTGAACAGCAGCAGTGTCAAGAGAAGTCAGATACTTTGAAACCACCCAGAAGCAATTGATATAGCAGATAGAGATGGTTTATGGTATTTTGCATGCCTTCTATGTTTTAAGGATGTAGTATGGCTTCTCATCTTTTTTACTATCTTCTCCTATTGATATCATAAAGGTAAAGGTAAAGGTTCCCCTGCACATGTGTGCTAGTCGTTTCTGACTCTAGGGGCCGGTGCTCATCTCCGTTTCAAAGCCGAAGAGCCAGCGCTTGTCTGAGGACGTCTCCGTGGTCATGTGGCT
The DNA here is from genome assembly GCF_947247035.1 of Vipera ursinii. Classification (NCBI taxonomy): domain Eukaryota; kingdom Metazoa; phylum Chordata; class Lepidosauria; order Squamata; family Viperidae; genus Vipera; species Vipera ursinii. Next base: position 197,369,711 of record NC_139512.1, read on the forward strand.
GGCATGACTAGACACCAAAGGCGCACGGAACGCTGTTACCTTCCCACCATAGTGGTCCCTATTTTTCTACTTGCATTTTTACGTGCTTTCGAACTGCAGGTTGGCAGAAGCTGGGACGCATAACAGGCGCTTGATATCATACGATTATATTATTTTGTTGTTTGTACACTGAGAGCTTATGCAGTGGATATTTTTGGTGTGTCCAGTTCTATTCTATTCTATTCTATTCTATTCTATTCTATTCTATTCTATTCTGTTCTGTTCTGTTCTGTTCTGTTCTGTTCTGTTCTGTTCTGTTCTGTTCTGTTCTGTTCTGTTCTGTTCTGTTCTATCCCATTCACAAAGCTGTGCATAGATATTCAGCAAACCAATAGATATACATGGACAGCATTTTACACAGTGTGGTGATATCTAAAAGATGATTAAAATCCATTGTCTTTGAAAGATCACTTTTTGCTTCAGGAAGAGAAAGCTGGAGAGAATTTGGCTCACTTGTGAATTGTGAAAAAAATTCTTTTGCAGTTAATGAAGTCCAAAGTAAGTCATATTTATTTAAATAATGACACCTCTACTTCATATTTAGTTTGTTTTTTTAAAAACTTTTTTCTTCTTTCAGTTGTGTCCAATTCTGAGAGACTGCCTGGACAAATCCCTGCAGTTTTGTTGACACGGTTTTTCAGAAGTGGTTTGCACAGATATAACCTGGTAAAATTAGCACCAAGATGAGATTGGTATACCACAAACATGAGAATAGGAATGCACTTGCAGAGATGGACTTCTGTTCACCTAATGCAGATTGCCTTCACTCTTTGAAGAGAAGCCTGCCTCTGCAAGTGCATTCCTATCCTCATGTTTGTGATATACCAATCTCATCTTGGTTCTAATTTTACCTTGACTGCTGTTCTCAAGATCACTATTTCTTAATCTTGGCAACTTTAAGCTTCCAAGTCTGAGAAATACTGATCTGGATCAATTTGGCAGGCGATTTAGTTTGTTAATTGTTTAAGTCCAACTTTTTCTTTTGCCCCAAGAATTATACATTGTTGGAATGCTAAAAAACAACAACAGTCAGGCCTCTCTGATAAAGCATCTCTCCAGCCTTTCATATGTCTAGAGAGCCTGAGTCAGTCCTTTTGCAGAGCCAAAGGCATCATATAAATATATTTATACATCAGTTGATAAATAATTAAGATTAAAACATACACTCCGCCATAAAGATAGGCAATTCCAGAAATATACACCATGTACTTTTTCTGAATATAGATTGGCTCAGAACATTTTGAATGTTATTTTGAAAACGTGAACAATTCTAGAGTGGTTTCGGCTTCCTTATTTAGAAGAAAGGGTTTAATACATGCTTATATAGCAAGTTCTTACTCCTTTCTTAGAGAGAATGCAGTACTACTATCAATTTGTCTTTTGGCTTGAACAATGGTATTTACTGTGAATTGCTGTAATAATCATGATTACTGCTGCCTTTTCTTAAAACTGTTTTGCTTTCCATTATGCAAACTCAGCTTTTCTTTAAGAGAGCTGCAATGCTGGCTTTAATTAAATTTAGGAAAGGAGAGCCTGACTAATTTAAAGATTATTAGTACAAAATCCCATCTAGACTTGGAACATAAATGTGAAAATCTGAGAAATAGCATTACAGACATTCACCAAACCAATATATTTGTGGAAATGTAAAGTTCTAATTGAGTGAATATAACCTGTCCTCAAAACACACCATCCTTTGGAATATGTGTAATGCAAATCTGATTCAGATGATGAGATCATCTTTACCTCACCGTAAATATCTGTATCACAGCATTATTTTTTGGTACTTGTCACAAAGAGCTCTTGCTTCAGACCTCTCACTTTGTTGATAGATTTAATTCATTTAGTAACACTATAAAGAAGAAAAGAGAAAAGATCTGACAGTGGTTTCTGAAATTAAGCTGTATACTTACCTTGAGACAAATCCCACCCCTTCACACACAAAGAAACAGTAAACATTGTAATCTTCTCTTAAATGCAATTAAGCAGAACTTTCCTTACATCAAGAATTGACATCTTTCCTGGCATCGCAGCAACCACTGCTGCCATAGCCAATCTTCATTCTCAATCCTCCCTTAGAAAATTAATATTTCTAAATTGTATTTCAGATTGTATTGGTTGGATACAGGCTTCCTAAACCATAAAATAGACTCAGTCTAAACAATGGGACAGCAACATTTTTAGAGCTGCGTAGCAAAATGCTTGCTATGAGTAACAGCAGCCTGGCTCTTTTAATGACTGAAGGAAGCAAAAATAAAGTTCTGATTCTGATGCCTGATTGGGTTGGTGGGGAGACAGATGAGAAGAATTGACCTGAATTCCACTATGTAGTCCAATGTTGATATGTCCATCATTATAAATTTTCCAAATTAATACAGATAGTCCTCGATTTACAACTAGACCTCCCCCAAAAGTACTTACCAATTGGTTCCGAAGTTTCAACATCTGCCCCTCTGCAGTTATGTGACCGCATTTTGAATGCTCAGCAATTGCTTTGCATTTACAGCCGTTTGCAGCATCCCACAGTCACGTGATTGCAATTTATTAGGTTTTTTCCCCCCCCAGAAAATCAACATTTATTTCTGGTTTTGGGCAAGAAGAATGGGCTTGCTTAATAGCCACAATGTTCATTTAATGATCACAGAATTCTCTTAAATGCCGTGTTTACTTTACAACAGCCATGTTCCCTTAATGACTCCCACAAAACAGGTAATAAAATTGAGTCAGTCATGTGGATGACCTGCTTTCCGACTGCTACAGCAGGTTCCATTATGATTGTAAGTTGAGGACGACTGTAAGATATAGCATTACAAAAAGATTTGATTGAGAATAAAATAATTTCTTATGAGGTAGGTGAGTGTTCTACCCATATGTAGAAAGGAAGGAAAGGTGAAATAAAGATAGGCATTACCTATTTAATACATTTTCTAGGATGTTCATGGCAAAACAGTAAGTGATTTTGTTTTTTTTTATTTACAGTTTTATTCTTATTTTAATATTACCATTCCACAGTAAATAAGAGCTATGCAAACTAATTAAAGCAAATGATATTTATTTAAAAAAAATAGGAGAATAAAATAGTACAATAAGAAAAGCCCAGGGTTACCAAATCTAAACCCAGCATTTAAACAACATTGATGAAATAGAAAGATTGTTGCCTGGTGCATAAGGACAATAGGATTCAAACCAAATCAATTTGTCTAAGCACAAATGGCTAAAATAGGGAAAAATGAATATTTATAAAATGCCCAGAGGCACCTAAGTGAGACTGTCAGTGCATAAATTAGATTGATAGACATATTGATAGATAATTGATTGGATAGATAGATAGATAGACTGGTTTAATCTCATTTAGAAAGTATCTGAGTGCAGAATACTTAGCTTTGAGAATGAAATGGGAGAGGGAGGGAGGAAAGGAAGAAAAGAAAGAGAGAAAAAGAAAGAGAGAGAGAGAAAGAGAGAGAAAGAAAGAAAAAAGGAAGGAGGAAATAAATAAATAAATAAATAAAGAAAGAAAGAAATAAAGAAATAAAGAAATAAATAAATAAATAAAGAAAGAAAGAAAGAAAGAAAGAAAGAAAGAAAGAAAGAAAGAAAGAACCATGACATATCTGAAAAGTATCTAGGAAAGATGAAAATATTTTCAAACATTTATTATTAAAAAACAAAGTGAAAAAAATATTTTAGAATTATTCAGTATTTTTCTTCTATACAAATGTTATATGCCAATCAAAACTACTATTGTTAATCTTGTATTTTTTTCTGTCTGACATATCGTAGTTAGGAATCCATGCCATAAATATGATTAAAACAATGTAACAAGGAACAGTTTTATAAGCATTCAGTTAGTGTCTACTCAAAGATTTGACATTTTCTGAAATTCTCTACTTACACCCTACAAGCTACTATTATAACCACAGTTTCCTGCAACGATCATTAAATAATTGCCCAATGTCTAGTTCTATAATGTAGGTATAGAAAAATATAGCTCTCCAAATGTTGCTGTACTGCAACTCCCTGCCATCTTCAACCCTGGCCATGTGGAATACAGCTGGTAGGAGTTCAAACTAGACAATATCTGAAAATCAGGTTTGATCAGAACTGCAGCCTGGATTAAAGCATTAAACAAATGGGGAGTTCAGTTGAATATCATCTATTGGATAAGATGAGAAGATAATGTGCAATATTTTTATAGCAAGATCAGATAGGTGACAGCTGCTGTCACTCTACTGAGCTATAATAACTACCAAGTTTGGAGTTTGGAGAAAAAGGAGGTAATTCCAAGGTTAACTATTCCACTCGAATAGTAATAAATCTATAGGCTTTTTACTCTTAGAAATTCATGCATTTGCAAGCTCTTATTATAAATATGTTGGTGATTTGTACAGGGAAGAAAGATGCCAGAGAATTGGAAAGAGGCCAATGCCTGAAGAGGGACAAGATTTGACTTTAAGGAACTATAGGCTGATACTGTTATTAAATAATGACTACAAGTTGTTCATAATAATTCTACCTGATAAACTGAAAATAATTTTGCAATAATTTATTCATGAGGATCAATGTGGATTTTTACTTAAAAGGCAATTAAAGGACAGTTGGACATTTTGGCAGTTGGGAGTTAAATGAGTTGGATATTTTGAAGCATTTAGAGCAAAAAACAAGCCACCAGATGACTGCAAGGAATATAAATCCTTTCATCCACCATTCAGTCAGAATGGAAGAAGCTTCTTGGATGAGAAGTGAAATGTCTTCAAGGAAAAACAAAGCCCAGTTGCCTTTTGCAAAAAGAACTTTTAGGACATTTTAAGTTAAAGCTTTTGCAGGTGACTTGATGATGGTTTTGGAGGATCCTTTAAAGGCAATTAAATGCTTATGAACAAATTAAAAGTGTGTGGTGGATTCAAATGTCATTGTTGAGAAAAATATTTTTTTTTACCTAGAGTGATATTTTTGTTTCAGTTTTGTCAACTGTTGCACTATTTAAACAGTGGCAAAGGATGTATCTAAATTTGTGTGGCAGGAAAAAATCTTGAGTTAAATATAAGGTATTACAAGATGCAAAGGAAAGAGAAGGATTGGATTTACCTGATTTAAAATTGCATTTTGCAGTTTCCTGTTTTATTTTGAAAAAATAGTGGGTGTTGCTCAGAAATAAAAGGATTTTGGAGTTAGAAGAACAGAAGCTGAGATGAATATTTGTGATACAATATAAAGATTAATGCGAATTTTTAAAATCATTTAAGTTAGATATGTCATACTGTTTGAAACAGTACCAAACACCATTCTTGCCCTCAAGTGTTTTATAGATGAGAAATAATAAGTAAACACAAATGCCCAATATATTGTGAGATACTAGAATTTTGAAGAGAAGAACTGGTGGCAGAGATATATAGTTAGCAATTTATATTTATAGTTATTAGAAAGATTTAAAGTAGACAAAAGAATATACAATTTTGAAGACTGTAAAATTGAATTTGAAATAAAATTAAGTACAAATGATAAATATATAATTGCAAAAGTTTTTTGAAACTGAAACAAAAAGAACAATTGATACAATGTATGATAAGTGAGCTAAAATTAGCTATACTATAAAACTACAACAATGGGAAAATATATAGCTGAAAGAATTGAAAATTACACTATGCTATATAGTTAAGGAGAATTTTTATAAAATAGTGTACCTTTATTATATGCACCAGGGAAAATATCTAGAATGCATAAAAGCACTTCAAACTTATGCTGGAAATGTGAACAAGGAGGGACATTTTATGATGTTTGGTGGATGTTTTAAAAAAACTGGACATTTCTAGATTTAGATACAATATCTACACTGATTCAGACATTTTAAAGATTAATATACAACTGAGGTCAGAGGTTTTTCTTTTGGGATTGATCAACAAACAAATGGAAAAAAGCATGGAACATTGTTTTTTTTTTACATAACATTATCAGCAAGATTATTGTACGTATAAAGAGTGTTGGTGAAGGAGATAGAATTTGCTGAGGTGGCTAAATTAAGTTCTTTGATCAGAGAAAAAGACAGTATCTACATATATCTATTACTGGAAAGCGTTTATGGACTTTTTGCATGAAACAGAAAAAATGAACTTATGATTTATGGTTTTGATGATTAGGATAGATTATAGAGAGAAGAGAATTACATTGTAATCATAGAATCAAATAAAAAATTATAATTGTATTTATATTTGCAGTAAAGAAGATCAGAAGCTACTTCTTTGCATCATTTTTCTGTTCTATTTTTCTTTTACTTTTTTTTTAAAAAACAACTTTTTTTGCACCTTTAGACTTCTTTGTTTCCTTTTTACTTTATATATATATATATATATATATATATATATATATATATATATATATATATATATATATATATATATATATATATATATATATATATATAATGCTCTCAGTTTTTTTAAGACTGTTATCCTTTGACTTTGTTAATCAATGGCACAAAATAATGAAAGACAGTTCTGAAAAAATCCAAGCATGCTGTAGAACGGAAACAGATGGGATGACCGGTGCTTGAATTTAGCCAGCAGGTGAGAAAATTATCCAAGAAAACATAGGCCATGGGGTGGTTTAGCCTAAAACATATATGTATGCACGGGAGCAAACTGTATATACAGCTGCAGTGGTCCCTCAACTTTTTTATACAGCTGAACAAACCACACTTTAAAAACTGCACAGAAGACACCCTGTTTCACAGTGGGAAGAACTGCAGTGAAAGAACAAGGAGACCTCTGGCTTTCTGCCTTGTTCTTTCTCCTGGACACACATCTCCCTCTATGGATCTTGGCCCAGGGATGGGGATATGTAACGCTCCCAGCATTGTTGGAAGAGTTTTACGAATGCATTGCTTGTGCTAGTAAAACTAAAGAAAAGTCTCTCTCAGTACGTTAAACCTTAACCTCCATTAAGATGCTGTGCCAGGAGACGCACTATCGAACTCCATCATTCTTATGGCAGGCCTTGACATGTACATTATGTGATAAATTCCATATTCCTCAAACAGAGACGAGCACAGCTCAGAATGGGAAATTGAAAAAGCATAAGCTTGTGTTCCAGTCACAAAATAAAGCCCTGGCTGGCAACCTTCCATTGTCATTGTAAATATAAGGTTGAGCTTACAGAGAACAAATACATCATAACACCAAACACAGTAAGTGAGCTCCTGTCGTTTCAGTAAAGATCCTGTTTCCTGAGTGTCATCATTTTAAGGACTTTGTAGTATGAAGTTTTGGTCTGTTCTTTTTTTTTTTAATAAATGGAAAATAGAGAAGATAACCTGACAAGTATTTATTTCACACACACACACACACACACACACACACACACACACACATATATATATATATATGTGTGTGTGTGTGTGTGTGTGTGTTTGTGTGTGTATGTGTGTGTATGTGTATATATATACACACATATATACACACACACACACACAAACACACACACACGGCCTTTTAATCCATCTTGATTTCTTGACTAGTCCCTGCAGACTTTTTGGATGTTTTTTGACCTTGTCTCCTGAGGGTTGAGAAGAGTGACTGGTTCAGTGTCAACAACTGGCAAAAGGCAGGACCAGAAGATTGGATAGGCCGACATGGTGTGGGTGCAGTTTATGAAGGAAAAATAAAAGCAATCTAATGAGCCTGTATTGTAATACTTGGGGTGAGGGGACACACACACACACTACTTTTAGGTAAACACTGAACTACAGCATTCAAGATGTGTGAATATACATTTACAATATATACATATACATATACTTCCATATACATGCAGTATCGGAATTCCCCTCTTAGGGTATATTCTAGAATGAGCAGCCTAGCCTCGAGGTGAAGATGCTTCCTCACACTCAGGTGGCTGAGTTCAATCCTAGTCAGTGGCAGATGTTTTTCTATCAAAATGCAAAGAGAGAATATCTGCTGTGAACTCTGCATGGGCGTCAGGAAGGGCATCCAGTCAATAAATGCTCAGCTCCATTCAATCGCCCTGATTCCACTTCCATACAAGGGATTACAGGATCATAAAAAGAAAAAAAGTATATTGTAGAACACCATGTGGACTTTAACATGGATTTAAAGAAAGACAATATTACAGAACTCAGCTGGCCACTGGGGTGGAAAAACATCCCTCAGATTGTGTGGGGAGAATAGGATCGTCACTGAGGATACCTTTTTACTCTTATACCAGGTAGTCTATCTTGTCATGAAAAGCAGAGGAGATCACATTTCTGAGGCAGCCCACAATTAACCCCAAGAGGGAAACCCTGTTTTCTTCGATGCAGCTGATCCATCTTTGACAGCTGTGTTTCTATCTAAATGTACACCTCTTTAAGCATTTTCCCTGCAAGCATTACTAATTTCACATGTGGAGAGATACAGAGAGGTACAGGGAGGAAAGAACCCTGGCAATGAATTATTACTAGGCAACAGGTGCATTCCACACATCCACAACAGCATTTTGAGGTGTATTTCATCTTTTAATATTACTGAATTTTTCTAAGAGGATAACTTTGACATCCCTTAACTTTCTCCCCTTCCCAACTTTGAAAAAAAAATGCATTCATTTCATGTTTGGCTTTGGCAACCAACATATAGATAGATGAAAATGAACAAGCTGTGCTTGAAACAGCCTAATTTTAAGTTCTATAGAAGGGCTTTTGCATTATTTAGCATTAACAGTTTTACAAGATGAGAGTCAAGCTGTGAAAGAGAATGGGGGGAAGAGCATTCATTGCAACATTTTCAGAAGCCCTTAAAATGCTGATTTTCACACAGTAAATCCACAATTGTTGAATTGTCTGCTTGCTTTTTCAAAGGAATGTTCTCTGCCTGGTTGCAGCCTGCTGTGGTCAAGTATGATGGAAATAAAAAGTGTTGTTAAAGGGTGACTAAAATGTATTCCCACTATTGCTGGCCAATGTTGGTTTTACATGAGCCAGTTTTGTTGGAATACAAAAGCATTAGGAGACAGTAAACTCTCTTTCAAGCTTGCTAAACTTTAAGTCACCTCTGCTGTCTTGGGTATTACTGCTGATTATCTTCCATTCTTCTCAGTGCTAACTTTAGATTTATATTAACTCTATCCGTGCCAAGTGTGAAATGCTAATTTGCTAATATAAATGCAAAACACACTTGCAAATTCAAAATAATACAATACTGCCTCCTATGGAAAAAAAGTTAACAAAACAAGATTCTTTTTCTAGATGAGAGGTAGTGGGCAAACTTTTGGCAGCCAAGAGCTATGCTATTTAAGGATGATGAGGACTCACAAAGCAGGTGGATCTGTGTCATGCATTTGAATAGGGCTGGAGCTTAAAGGAGAATTTGGGAATCTTGTCCTTCTCAAGCGTTTGAGGTCTTATGCTTCAGTTTTCATGTTTTCTTCTACAGAATACCAGGCATGAGATTATGATGACACTGTCAGAGGACCAGATTATCCCTTGGGCCATGGTGTCCATCCAGGTCCTAAATGTTAGATTTGGATTGTTGTGATTTTCAGTCTTTCAGGACTTGATCAAAACTTGCCCTTCCTGCTCTGAGAATGAGAACAAATGAGGTACATTGAACTCTAAAACAGATGGTTCCTGAACATGCCTTTTGTAAGCCGCTGCAGTTATTCAATGAATTATCCCAAGAAAGCCCTTTTGGAATAATTTACTAGGTACAGAGAATCTAAAGTTCTCACAGGTTACATTCTTTATCTGCCTCTTGCCCATGGTTATGCAGAGACCTGCATCCGTTGTTGCAGATACACTGTCTCTGTTTAGGTATCCTGATGAATGAGTGAAATACCAATAGAACTTCAGAAGGGTTCCTGTTTGGATTCAGTACATTTCAGAGGAATTCTATTACAATTCAGATAGTTCCTGAATCTACCTGAATTGGATTGTTTTCAGGATTAGTCCAATGTGCTGTTTACCTTTAACATGCAAGCTTGCATAGATATAAACTTTGTGGAGTTCATCAGGTGAATGAGCAAAACAAATGCTGCAGTATTCAATTTATGTGATTACAAAAGGGTATATTGTTGCTTTACCTGTTTAGTTTTCTTTTAATTTTTGTTTTTGCCAGAGACTGGTACTCACAGAATGGCATTATTTTCCATCATAAAGCCAGCAAGGAAGCAAACAACCAGCCAACATAGAGGGACAAGTAGAGTGGTTGTCTATTCATTACTGCACCACACTGCAACGCATACACTGCATCGTCTGGACTACTGCATCGTCTGGACTACTGCAATGCTCTTTACATGGGGCTTCCCTTGAAGACCACTCAGAGGCTCCAACTGGTACAGAATGCAGCCGCGAGAGTTGTCTTGGGAGTTTCCCGGTACTCCCATGCTACACCTTTGCTCCGCGAGCTGCATTGGTTACCAGTTGTCTTCCAGGTGAGGTTCAAGGTCTTGGTGATGGTTTTTAAGTCCTTACATGGCATGGGTCCGGAATACCTCGGGGACCACCTGCTGCCGGCGTCGACTCCCCTCTGCCCTGTGCGTTCCCACAGAGAGGGCCTCCTCAGGGTGCCTCCGGTCAGAGAATGCCGGCTGGTGGCCCCCAGGGGGAGGGCCTTCTCTGTGGGCGCCCCGGCTTTATGGAACCAACTGCCGGTTGAGCTCCGGACGGCACCGGATCTTCGCTCCTTCCGGCGCGGGTTAAAGACCCATTTATTCGAACAAGCTGGCCTGGCCTGATGGGGGAACGTTAGGGTTTTAATGGGTTTTATATTCTGATTGGGCAATTATTTAATTGCATTGGGCAATTTAATTTAATTGGGCAATTATTTAATCCTTTTTTTAACTTTTGTATTTCTATTTATATTCCCTGTTCACCGCCCTGAGTCCTCCGGGAGAAGGGCGGTATAAAAATTTAATAAATAATAATAATAATAATAATAATACCATTTCAAATGTTCTTCAAAGGTCTTACATTATGCAGCATCATTCATGCATATCCACAGACACACGGGTAGCCTCATTTCTCGGTGTCATCATAGGATGGTCCTTCAGTTTCATTCTTCTCTGTCTTGAACCCTGAACTAAAATAGCTATTCTACAATGATCCTGTGCAAAAGAGACAGATAAGAGGTTTCTTAAAGTGAATGTGACTGGCTGAGGAGACTGATTCTTTTTTGTGGGGGGTGGAAATGCACTTTCTACCAGGTCGAGCGTGACAGAAAAAAAGTGCTGCTTACGAGAATTAAAAGGGGCTTCCCCGCTGCTTGGGGCGATGTTCTTTATTCGAGGGGCCAAATCTGTGGGACAGGAAGCAGCAGGAAACAGACAGGGTGTATTCAACTTTATGTCACCTCTGATACTCAAGCCATTCTATTAGTCCTGTTTGGAGTAAACTGATATTATAATAACTAATCTCAGCAAGGGCCTAACATGCAACTTAAAACACTTCTGGCATAATCACAGAAAGGCTGTGGATACACGAAGACTCAGCTTTGATTCCCACCCTTAAAATAAACTAGATTGGGTTACTGCTGAAGTCAGTGTGCCCTAAGCAGGTAACTGAGCACTAAATGGCAATGGGAGGGAAATAGTATTGTCAAATGTGGCTGCTAGCTATTAAAGATTTGAATGTCGAACCTCTCCAAAGAACTTCTTTTCTGACCTTTAAACGGTGGCGTCTCAAGGGCTATTTCAAGCTAGTCCTGAGAAAACCAACTCAGATGGTTGAGAGTGCTTTCATTGAGTTCATTCTTCCCTAGCTATTCCACACCTGCCTGTGCTTTAGAAATATTGTTTCTTCCGACAGAAGTATTTTCAACTGCTGAATTAATTTTTACAGTAAATTCCCACTTTGCTCAAAGCTGCACAGCATGCTCTATAAATGTAAACATATTGCTTCAATCACATTCCATTCACTGTTCTTAGTGAAAAATGAGGTGGGCACATACACCTTGCTGAGCTGAAACCCAGCTAAGATGTTCGAGAATGATCTCTCCCTTAAAAGTAAGGAAAAGAAAGTCCAAAAGTATTCCAGAACTTGGAGTTACTCCCAAGGGATGAGTTGCAATTTAGCAGGAAGGGTACATTTGGGACAGATTGAAGAAGTTTAAATTAAGTAGGATTTAGGTAATTAACTTTAGTCCCATTCAGTTCAATGGATGTATTCCAAGGGTGATAAATCTCAGAGTAAAGATACACATTCAAGTTTTTAATCAGCACATTTCCCGTCCTAGTTGGTTGCCAAATGACAGTCTTTAATAGGCGCATATTTGACAATAGAATATAGCTGGAAGGGATCTTGGAGGTCTTCTAGTCCTGCCCTCTGCTCAAGCAGGAGAACCTATACCATTTCAGACAAATAGTTGTCCAGTCTCTTCTTAAAAACTTACAGTGTTGGAGCATTCACCGCTTCTGGAGGCAGGTTGTTCCACTGATTAATTGTTCTAGCTGTCAGAAAATTTCTCATTAGTTCTAGGTTGCTTTTCTCTTTGAAAGTTTCCATCCATTGCTTCTTGTCCTGCTTTCAGGTGCTGTGGAGAATAGCTTGATTCCCTCTTCTTTGTAGCAACCCCTGAGATATTAGAACATGGCTATCTTGTCACCCCTAGCCCTTCTCTTCAACTGTTCCTTATATGTTTTAGCCTTCAGTCCCCTAATCATCTTTGTTGCTCTTTTCTGTACTCTTTCTAGAGTCTCAACATCTTTTTTACATTGTGGTGACCAAAACTGGATGCAGTATTCCAAGTGTGGCCTTACAAAGGCATTGTAAAGTGGTATTAATGTTTCACATGATCTTGATTCTATCCCTCTGTTAATGCAGCTTAGTACTGTGTTGGCTTTTTTTGGCAGCTGTAGCACACTGCTGGCTCATATTGAAGTGATTGTCCACTAGGGACTCCAAGATCCCTCTCAGAGTTACTAATGAGTAAGGTACCACCTATATTATACTATACTTGGGCATTTGTTTTTTCTTGCTAAATGTAGAACCTTACTTTTTTCACAATTGAATTTCATTTTGTTAGATAGTGCACAGTGTTCAAGTCTGTCAAGATCCTTCTGTATCTTAAGCCTATCTTCTGGAGTGTTGGCTATTCCTGCCAGTTTGGTGTCATCTGCAAATTTGATGAGTTCCCCATCTATCCCCTCATCCAAATCATTGATGAAGATGTTGAAGAGCACTGGGCCCAGAACAGAACCCTGGGGTACCCCACTACATACTTCCCTCCATGTAGATGCAGTTCCATTGAGGACCACACACTGAGTACGGCCGGTCAGTCATCTACAAATCCATCTGGTGGTGATGCTGTCTAGCCCACATTTTTCTATCTTATCAAGTAGTAAGCTGTGATCTACTTTATCAAATGCCTTACTGAAGTCCAAGTAAATTATATCCACAGCATTCTTCTGGTCCACTAATTTTGTCACATGGTCAAAGAATGCAATAAGGTTTGTCTGGCATGATCTGTTTTTGACAAACCCATGTTGGCTTTTGGTAATGACTTTGTTTGCCTCTAGGTGTTCGGTGATTTGTTTCTTGATTATCTTTTCCAGAAACTTCCCAGGTATTGGGGTCAGGCTGATAGGTCTGTAGTTTCCATTTTCCCCCTTTTTTTGAAGGTGGGAACTACATCAGCTTTTTCCAGTCCTCTGGTAGTTCTCCAGTGCTCCAGGATCTTTGAAAGATATAGTTCAGTGTTTCTAAGATTACAACTGCCAGTTTCTTCAGAACCTTGGGGTGTAATCCATTTGGTCCTGGTGATTTGAACTCATCTAGGATGGACAGGTGCTCACTTACCATTTTCTTGCCTATCTTAACTTGTGTTTCTAATCTGTTTTTTTACAGTACTGTTTTTGATAGGTTGGACTATTTTTTTTCCCTTTGTGTAAAGACGGATGTAAAAAACATTGGTACTGATGGCAAAATATGGTTGGTTTATCCTTGCCCGAAGCATTACCTGCTTCTAGTATCATGTGAGCATTCCAAAGTCAGAATAAATACAGTCACAATCCATAATACATAACCTGAGGGGAGGGGACAAATCAAAATGCAAGACTTCCCATGAAAATCCAAGCATAATTGCTTTCTAGCAATGTGTGTTCCAGGTGCAATTCTTCATTCAACAGCTCTTATGACGTCTTGCTTTTATCGGTACTCAGGGCTTGCCTTCACGTTTAGAGCATTCTAAAGAGGATAATTTGTGGAATTTGGGGTTATGAAGCATAAATTCAGGAAGAATGACAATGTTCACATCCATGCAGACAACTATAATCCAGCTGCCAGGAAAAAAATGTGAGCAAATAAGACAAGTGAGAAGATTGTGAATGGCAGAGGCTCATTTGAAATGTCTCCAGATAAGTTGAAAAGCAACCTGTATCAAAAGAGAGATTTATGTGTCTCACAAAGAGGAGTCAAAACACCTTTCATGATTTGGAAGGAGTTAATTCTTTTTATTATATGAAAAGCAGATTTACCTCATTCCTGCACTCTATATGCATATAGTTACTTTAATTTTCATAAATCAGGAATTCTACAAAATTTAATTTCAGTGCTATTTTATCTCCCATTCTTCTGCTACTCATCTTACATAGGTACCTCAGAAGTCTTGCATAGGCATCCTAGAATAATCACGTTATGTCTCAAGTTTTAACACTCTTTCTTTAAAACAATTTGCAGCTTAAACTATGCGGAACAACTTGGGGAGCTTCAGCTCCAACTCTTCGATGCGCAGCCCTTGGGCTTTGCTACTCTGTAGTGGAATACTGCACACCTGTATGGATAAACAGCTCACATACAAGACTTGTTGATGTTCAACTCAACCATACGATGAGATTAATTACTGGGTGCATAAAATCTACACCTATTCACTGGCTACCAGTTCTTAGCCACATACTTCCCCCGCACTTACGACGACAAGAAGCTCTCATTCGGGAGTATAGTAAGATCCTGCTAAACTCCTCTCTACCCATTCATGCCTATACCTCTGATCTCTTAAGATGTCGATTAAAGTCAAGAAATCCACCACTACTCACAGCGCTTAAGCTGCTGGCCGAACATCAGAGCACTATACAAAGGTGGATGGAAGCATGGAGTAGCTATACCTCCCAAGATATTTCTGAGCATATTAATCCTAATAGTATATCTCCAGGATTTAATCTACCCCAACACATATGGGTGACATACAATAGAATTAGAATGACTCATGGGGTGTGTGCTGATTCTCTGTATAAATGGGGAAAGACACCTTCAGCACAATGTGATTGCGGGGCTCCCCGACAGACTATCCAACATATAGTGAGGGAATGCACTAATAGAAGATACCCAGGAGATTTTAAGGACTTTCTCTGCGTAACAGCGGCAGCTACTGACTGGATCTCCAGACTCGACATTAAACTCTGAAATGTTATTTCTGTTTTCCTCTTAGGTTTTATAATTGCTTCTTTTTTAAAAAAAAATTGTTTTAACTGTTCTAACTTGTAAATATGAAGTGCTTTTAATTCTGTGTGTGACCAGCCATACGCTAAATAAATAAATAAATAAATAAATAAATGCAGCTTAATTTATATGTTCAAATTCAGTGATCAGTATCAGAACCTGGGAGTCTGACCCAATTTTGTCCATGGAAGCGGTCCGTTTCTGGTTCTCGTCTGGATGCAACACAACCTGTAGGAACACATATGCCCCACCAAGTGATCCTGTGGGGTGAGATGTTGGTGGGAGGGGACCCAGGAAATTGTTGTTCTTCAAATATTAAATATTAGAGTATTTGAATTTGTTAGAATCCACCCACTAGGGGCAAATAAGCATTATCCCCTTCCTTCTGCTTTTGAAGTTAGTGTTACAGTTTTCTATCCCACCAGCAAATCAAACAGAAAAAATAGAAAAGATAAAAAAAACAAACAAACCTTCAAGCATCTGTAGAACAGAACAGATTTGGTGTTTAATATATCAAACAAAGGGGCAATTAAACTTACTTGAGGGGGGAAAATCTATTCTAGAGGTTTTTTTTAACACCTGTAGTAGGTATTGTCACAAAACTTGAAAAATTATTGGAAACATCTTTTTTTTAACATTAGAAAGTACAGAGGAAGTATCCCATGGGTATCTTGGCATCTCAAGTTGGGAAGTGCAGCATTACTTGGTCCAAGTATCTGCTAATAAACTCTTCCTCCTCCAGTCATCCCAAATTTTTATTTTATCTCACTTAAAGGAAAATAAATACCATGCTGTACATTATAATTAGTGACCTGGCTATCTAGGATTATTTTTCCATATATTTCTGGTTTCCACCTTAAATGTGGGCCAGTTTTGGCACCACTTTACATGGTTTTAAAAGAAGACTGGAGAAATTCTAAGAGGATTGAGCCTTCAAGGGCTACTGGTTGTGCTGACTGTTTATGACTTTTGGAATAAAGCCTTAAGTATCTTAAGTATCAGTTGCTAGGAGCCTGATCTTTGGTCATTCGGGTTTTTCCCCACATAGAATTAGAGGTATCAGGGCAACGTTTCGACGAAATCTCATCCGTCATCCTCAGGCTGGTGGCTTCAGCTTCGTTCTTCTGGGAGAAGTGTGTGGTAGTGGCTGTTTTTTCTTCTTTTTTAAACTGCCAGAGGGGGTGTGGTCTGTGGGTGGAGGTGTGCTCTGATTGGGTGGGGGGTTGAACGTGGGAAAAAACCCGAATGACCAAAGATCTACATATATACATATACATATACATATACATATACATATACATATACATATACATATACATATACATATACATACATACATACATACATACATACATACATACATACATATATATATATATATATATATATATATATATATATATAATGTGTGTGTGTGTGTGTGTGTGTAATTTTTTTTGGCTTGGTAACAATAAAAGAATAAAGGGAGACCAATATGATCATTTCAAACTTATTTGTTCTCATCAGTCAGCCATACCCTTCTGAGATTTGAACCTGGGACGACTGCGTCTTAAGCAGTTGTTTTAACCCCTAAGCCACAGGCTCTCTCTCTCTTTTTGTTAGCTGAGAAGCAAGGGAGATATGTGTTAAATGTTTGTTAAGCATTCAGAATACACTTGCTTGGTCCCAGACACGGGACAAATCTTATTTCCTGTTTCAGCCTAACCCAAGGCCATCTACAGGCAGTAGCCACAGCAGTGGCAGCTCATATTTGTGTATTTTTTTTTTTGGCTTGCTAACTGATCTTGGTTTTTTTTTTGCTGTTCCTCATCCAATATAATAGCTGTTGGTATTCGTATTTTTTTGTTCTCTGTGTCCTCCTTCTCTCTTTCCTTGGTTCGCCCATATCTGTTCAATTGGGGTATTGTGGTATGGATGTGAATAAGGATGTTACATCGAACAATATCATTATTTCATCATCCTCTATCTTCGTTGATTTCAGTTTTTGTAGGAATTCATGTGTTGAATGAATGATGATCTGAAAACAACCCCAATTGAACAGATATGGGTGAAGCAAGGAAAGAGAGTGCTGCAACACACATACACACCAACACACAAAGAACATCCAAATACAGCAAGATCAACTAAATAAGATAGCAGAAAGCAAGGGCAGCATATAAATAAACAAAAAAGCATTGGGGTGGCTAGTCCAGGGATCAGATAAAGATCAGTGGATAAGCACTGAAAGAAAGTCATATGTGCAAGTGAATCGGGGCCGGGAACTGTTTGCAGAAATCACGGGAGGGAGTCAAGAAGGAAACCCAGGCATAGCACAGAATGGCCAATCACAGGCAAGGAGGGTAGAGAAGGAGGACACAGAGAACAAGGAAATACAAATACCAACAGCTATGACATTGGATGAGGAACAGGAAAAGAAAACAAGACCAGTTAAGGTAGTCAAACCAAAACAGATAGGGAGGAGAAATTTTTAAAAAAGGGACAGTAAGACCCGATTGCAAGGGAAGCGATGTGAGACAGTTAGAACAATCGCAATTGGCTAGAGCAAGGTCCATCACACGGCCAATGAGCAGAGCGCGGAACCAAACAGTTTTACCAACGGTTTTTCAAACCTTCAATGCTTTCTCTGATGACGCTGGCAGAGGACCAGCAAAAGCTTAGATTAGGTAGATACGCTTTAAACTGTTACTTTTTATTGTTTATTATGATCTTTTAGCAATAAACGACTGTTTTTTATCCATCCCGGTGTTCAAAGATTTTATACCTTATATATATATATACATATACATATTGAAATTCCACATCAATACCACTTCAACCAAACGCATTCTAAGAAGAACAGAAATGGCATTACTAAGAAATGAACTCCACAATAAAAGATTTCAATAAGACCAAACAAACAAGGACCTACTAACATTACATCTCAAACTCAGCAACATTATTCACCCGATACTATGGGACAAAGTGAAACAACTGGCGGTTTGGAGAGCAGAAACAGAGACCATCTATAAAAACAACAGACATTCAAAGAAACTCAAACAATTAGAGAACTACAACAACCAAACAACCACATCACAACAACATCTACAACAAGTAGTGCATAACATCTCCCACAGAAGACTAACAACAGCAGAAACAAACATCCTAGCAAAAGGTTTCAACTTCGCTGTTGCACCAAAGAAAATTCCCACAGAAACCATCATATGTGGAGTTGAAACCAGCTTAACTAAACTCAATGCAGATGAAGCAGACCAAGTCAGACATGAAGTCACCCACATCCTATGCACAAGCATACCACCCAAAAGCAACCTAACAAAAGAAGAAGAAGTAGCGTTGCAAAACCTAAGAAAAGACAACAGCATAATCATACTACCAGCAGATAAAGGCAATGCTACAGTGGTAATGGACACATCAGACTATGAAGAGAAACTGTCCAACTT
Source organism: Vipera ursinii (assembly GCF_947247035.1). Taxonomy (NCBI): domain Eukaryota; kingdom Metazoa; phylum Chordata; class Lepidosauria; order Squamata; family Viperidae; genus Vipera; species Vipera ursinii. The sequence goes on from NC_139512.1 coordinate 197,388,602, forward strand.
ACTCAAAGAAACTACATACAAACCTATATATACAGATCCCACAACCTATCTAGAAAAGACCACCAAGAAAAAGATAAAATCAACTTCTATAAGCCAAGAAATCCAAGAAACAATCATTCCTAGGGAGAAGTCATCCAGATGCCCAAAACTATATGGCCTCCCCAAAATACACAAAGATGGAATCCCACTAAGACCCATAGTAAGTTCTATAGGCTCACCACTACAAAACTTAGCTAAATACCTAGCAAAACAATTACAACCTCAAGCAGAAATGGCAGCTTCATATGTCCAAAACTCATACCACTTTATAGAATTAGTGAAAAATCTACAGATAGACCAAAAAGACTTGCTAGTCAGCTTCGATGTGGTATCACTATTCACCCAGGTGCCAGTCCAAGAAGCTCTATCAACAATAAGAAGCAAATACCAACCACCAAACCATATTATAGAACTAGCAGAACACTGCTTATCAAACACATACTTCATACACAGAGGCCAGAGATACAAACAAATAGAAGGCGCACCAATGGGATCCCCTCTATCACCAGTTATCGCCAACCTTTTCATGGAAGAATTTGAAACTAACGCTCTGGAAAAGACTACAAACAAACCAAAACTGTGGCTCAGATATGTGGATGACACCTTCATGATCTGGCCCCACGGAAGAAAGGAGCTAGAAAACTTCCTAACACACCTGAACAGCCTACATCCCAAAATAAAATTCACCGTGGAGATTGAAACAAACAACCAGTTACTTTTCCTGGATGTACTTATATACAAAAAACAAAACGGCACCCTAGGACACACAGTCTACCGAAAGAAAACACATACCAACCGTTACCTCAATGCGCAATCACATCATCACCCAGCACAAATAAATTCAGTAGCCAAAACACTAATAACAAGAACCAGACGCCTTGCAGATGAAACACATATACAAACAGAACTACACACCCTGACAGACATATTGACAGCAAACAAGTTCCAAAAAAACCAAAATCACCAATATGATTCAGCAGGGGACTCCAAAACAGAAAAACATCCAAGAAGAAGAACAGAACAACGGACGAGCCATCTTGCCCTACATAAAAGGAACAACCGACAAAATCAGTAAAGTACTACGCAAACATAACATCAAAACCGCATTTAACACTGACAGAAAGATATCAACCATCCTGAGAAATCCCAAAGACAAAATAGAACTGGAAAACCAGGGCATATACCAAATCCCATGCGCCTCCTGTCCAGCAACATACATCGGACAGACTAACAGAAGAATAGAGGTACGTGTAGAAGAACATAAGAACTCAGTACAGAAGAAAGATCACACATCTTCACTAGTACAACACATAAGCACTACGGGACACAACATCAATTTTGAAGGTACAAAAACAATCGCCAAAATAGAACATCTCAATAGCAGAATAATCAGAGAAGCCATTGAAATAGAAAAACACCCAGACAGTATGAACAAGCGAGACGACACCTCCCGCCTACATGCCATTTGGAAACCAGCATTGATAGAGAAACGAATTTCAGCAAACAAGGATTTAAAAAACCAACAAACAACCCCAAATGCCACCAGCCCCAGCAAGACTCATCCACACCCAGAACAAAAACTCTCCCACACAGAAGACAGAACAAGTCAAGCAAAAGTGCCATCACCCAAGCAGAAGAACGCACACACGAACCTGACTGACCCATACCAGAGATACATAGCAGGTCCTCGAACTCAGAGCCAAACCAAAGCTCTGGAGGCCACTACACAGCCCACTCCTCAGGACACCAAATCACAACACTCAGGATATTACAACACAACAAAAAACCCCACCCATTCAGAACACACCCTACCCAATCAGAAGACAGCCACGCCTCCAACCAATCAGAAGACAACCATGCATCCACCCAATCAGAAGACAGCCACGCCTCCACTCAATCAGAAGACAGCCACGCCTCCACCCAGTCGGAGGACACCCCCACCCAATCAGAAAGCAGCCACGCCTCCACCCAGTCAGAACACAGCCCCACCGGCAGTTGGAAGGAAAGGAATAGCCAGACCACGCATTGCTCCTGGAAGCAGCAGGAGGAACACTCCGGCCTGAT